>NC_137825.1:20731250-20856250 GCF_963921795.1 Nannobrachium achirus | reverse complement strand
CCTATTTATTGCAGCAAACGTGATTTGATTCTTATTAATAGACTTAATATTTATTTGTTTGTTTGTTTTTATCCCACGATGTTGTAACCCATGTTCGGTGTCAATTAATTATATTATCTAATGTAATCCTGGGCGCTACCTCTGCCAACCTGGAGACAATAACGGACTATTAGACTTACTTCTATAGCACTTTGTAACAACTGTGGATAGCATGACGTCTTCCCAGCCGTTTTGGAGGGTATCAGGATCGGGAAGACAAATTATACCCCCATCTAAAATTTGTTTGGACCTCCTCTGTAATCTGTAGCGTATTGTTTTGGTGGTTGCAGATTTAAAATACATGCTGCACGGCAACAGGCAACTAAATCCTTCTTTAATGCATTTGACACAACAATGTCACGGTCTAATAGATAGCGTCTTAGATGAGGAACATTTAAATTACTATATTAGTCATCTGCGTCCGTCATCCTCCAAGACTATCATCAAACCCAATTGCGGCTCTGAGATGCGCCCCTAGCGTTGGATGCGCATGGACCCAAACAATCCCAGAGACCTTTGCGAATACCCGGAATGCATTGCGCCATATCCAAGATGGCGCTATTTGCGTACTGGGTTATGGTGCTTTGATAAGTGATTTGAATCAGCTGTGTGGAGGAAGTGAATCCTACATTAACACACCCCCTTTTCCCCCAGTAACCCATGGAAGTTCAGGCAGGAAGGGACACATGGGCGTGGTCAGTGACCACGGCTATGCGCCATGACACTTTAGGTGGCGGAAGTTCGGTGGCTGAAGTTTGTGAATAACATTAGAGAGCCCGGGCTGCCGGCCAGTGCCGGGGCTGGACAGCTTGTAAACAAACATTGTTTCTGAACGATTGCGAACTTTGTTATATAATCGCTCCAGGAATATAAAATAATATATATCACAAATTGTTTAGAAAGTGGTTGTATTGAGGTATCGAAAGAGCCTTTCTTCTTTTCGTTTCTGCCATAGCTGCATTGCTGTCATCGCGAGACGTGACTGGGCCCGCTCCATTCGGGAGTCCATTGTAATACGCCGCAGTTTCAGCTCCAATCTGCCACCCAGTGTATGACGAATCTGCAGATTGGAATTGCAGGGTAGAGAAATTACATTGGTGACACTTCTTGCAGAGACGTTCTTTGCAGTAACCTCACTGGGAAACTTGACTGACCTCAATAATCACTTAACCCTCTAAGGCCCACGGTTGTAATATTACAACGTTTGTATTTTATCCAAAAAAAGGTTTAAATCATTTTATTTTAGCTCCCCCTACCACCTAAACACCACCATTGGATTCTATTGTTTAGTATTACAATGCCATTGGCCACAATATTTGCATATAAATACCCCCCACAGGGGCTGACATTCACACCCGCCACACCCGCTGAAATTCCAGAGTTTTGACAAACAACATCTCACTTTTTCATGGAGGCTATACCTCACAAAAACATAAGTAAAATGCCTGTACTATTTTTTTTGGTGATCATTAGAATGTCTAGAACATGTACATATGTTGTTATTGTGAAAAATATCCCCCATATGTAAATTAGAGCATGATTTATGATTTTTGATTTATGGCTATAAAATCTTACAAAAACATTTTTTTGAAAAAAACATTACATTTTCCTCTTAACTCATTAAAAGCCAACCCCGCGATGTCGCGGGAAAAGTAATAGAGTATCTATAGTGCCATCCACGCGATGTCGCGGGAAAAGTAATATATTACTGTAACGGCGAGTAAAAATACCTAGTACAATGGCCGACGCTCCGGAGACGAAATCCGCGCTGATTTGTCATCATCACGGCTCCACGAGCACACAATAGTCATCCCATAACATTGAGGTGGACGGCCGATCTCATCTTTAATGTCCATTATCTCAAAACTACACTTTAGAAGCTAGGATGGAGGCAGATGCTCGCTTATTTTACACAGTTATAAAAGCTCCCGGTCGGCCATTACACAACTCCACGTGGACACGCATCGGTTCCGGCGCACGATCCGATGACGTCAGACCGGAAGTACTTCCGGTCTAGACTTCTGGCCTTCAAAATAAGACAGCGGCCGTTAATGGGGCCGGGAGGGGGCACTCTGGACCCCCTAATCCGTTAATGTCCTGGGCTCAGAATGAGTTAATAGGACTCCTACAACACCATCTGATTTTTTTCAATTTTTTATTTCAAGTATTTCTTAATGCGGGCCTTAGAGGGTTAAACCCTATATACTTCATTGTTCAGGGTCCCCCACGGGTCTGTACTCGGTAACAGGAAAACTGGACCTAAAACAAACTCGACCTCATTCGCACGACCGCGCGTTTCCCAACGGGTCTGTGGCCTTAAGCTAGATGCAGAATAGACAAAAATAAAAAAAAATAGCTGATGTACAAGCTCACAACATGTCGTCGCAATATGACACGTGTGCTTGTAGATCTGCTACACCGTGTGTTCACCTATTATGCCAAGAATAGGATGATGATGATGACAGTGACGTTTCTGCACGGAGGTTAGCTCATCATCCAGACATTAGACCCCGCCCACTCTCTGGGCGGACTTCAAGATCCTCCGCACGGCCATGTGTCTTTTGTTTACATCCTGGCCACATGGTGCGTTCCTGTTGGTTGCATCAATAAGATAAAAACACTGAAAAACCTTGGCAGAGGCGGATGAATCAATGAATTAGTAACTGGCAGTCGATGTGTTAACCCATTTAGGCCTAGGATTATTGAATGCTTTAACTATTGAAAAATAGCAGATATACAAGCGAGTGCCGCGCTGCGAGCTTGTAGATCTGCTATTTTTGAAAAAGTTGTGAAAATGTGTGCAAATCTTTGAATATATGCATTTTTAGAGCGAACGTTTGTAACTCAAATTTTGCTTCTGGGTGGTCCCTGGAACTAAATATTTTGAGATGCGGGTCCGTGGCCAAATATCATTTTGGGGGTCCTTCACATGAAAAGGTTTGAGAACCACTGACATAGTGGTCTCTCAAGAACAGACTAACTGAGCTCCAGTTAAGTGAAAAGGACCTTTTCTTTGACGATGGCTAGCCAGATTGCTGACATAGAAACATAGGTTTAGAAGGATTCAAAAGACACTTATAGAATCGGGTCAAAATTTTAATTTTCACGATTTTTCAAAAATAGCAGATCTACAAGCTCGCAGCGCGGCACCGCTATTTTTCAATAGTTAAAGCATAAAATATTGATACAATAATGTGTACCCGTTCTAAATGGATAGGCTTCATGTGGTCTGCAGAGGGGGTGGAGCCACAGTTCTTGATGATGGCAGTCGCAGTGGTCTCCATTGTTTGTCGGTGGTTGATGATGGTGGACTTTCCTGGACAAATCATCTCCTTGGTTTTGACAGTGTTGTCGAGGACAATATTGTGCATTCTAATCTTCGGTACATCAGGCTGTGAGCTGCCTCACTCCAAACTGTGGGCAGACTCGTCCTCCTTTCCGATGGGGCCTTTGGTACCATCTGCAAAAAAACGTTGTTATTGCTGTTAAATCTAGTAGCTGTAGCTAGCTAGGGCTTGTTTCTCCCTGCTGAGAACACAAGACCCCAGACGTGAGCGTGCAGTGCAGTGCAGTGCACAATTAATCTGGGAACACATCTGCAAAAACAGAGAAAAAATGTTTTATTTTTTCCTGTGAATTTGCCCCCTTCCACTCCACCGTTTGCACACGTCTTTGTTTACATTTCTAACCTTCCTGGCTCTACACGTTGTATCGGGAGTTGCCGACAGATGCGGCTGCGGAGCGCTGAATCTGTCTTGAGAGATTAGTGCAGGATAGACGCTACACGCTAGATCAGCTCATCGCGCTGCTGGTGTTTCCGGTAGATATGCGGCGCTCCCACTGAAAACGACTCAAAGCGGGAATTGCTTTAGGTGTCGCGTTGAGGTGTTTTAAGTGTTGTTCGGGGACACTTATACTGGGCAGGCTTGGGGGTAAACTGGTGACCCTCTGATGACCAGATGGCCTTTCTACCCACTAAGCTACAGCGACCTTCTGATTATCAGACGGCCTCTGCTCCACCCACTAAGCTACGGCCGCCCCAGTTGTTGCTGCCAACGCTGACAGTTTGCTGTCTCCGTGTCAGGAAATCAGCAAGCTTCAGTTGCAGGCGACGACGGTGTCCACGTCCAGCAGCCTCAACTTCTCCGCCAGCGGCTGAGTAATGGTTGTGTTGGTTGAAACCAGAGCTGAAGTTAAAACAGAATCTTGGCATAGGTGTTTTTGTTTTCCAGATGGGGGCAGAGTCAGGTGGAGCCCTTTTTGGATGTACAGTAGCATCCTCCCTAGACCAGGGGTCTTCAACGTTTTCAGGCCAAGGACCCCTTAGTTGAGAGAGAGAGAGAGATGAAGCATGGACCCCCCCCACAACCTGGTCATAGATTCGTTTCATTGTTTGACAGCACGATCATCAGTATATTTTGGATTCATGTTAATGTGTGATTTCAGATATTTAACCACTTGAACCTTTCACTGTAGTCTACTCTTTTCCCTCTAAATTAAAAGCTCTTTGACAAAAATAGCCGATCTACAAGCTCACAGCGTTGTGAGCTTGTAGATCTGCTATTTTTGGCTAAGTTCTCAGAATATGGACACTAGGGTCCAAGTGGTTAAAAAAGTGGGAAAAAACAAGTTTCTATCACACAAAGATTTGGAGGACCCCCTGTAGTAACTCTGAGGGTCCCGGACGCCCTGTTGAAGACCCCTGCCGTAGACTGATTGGCTCTACAGTATATGCTTACTGGAAGGGACCCAGAGTGGCAGTCTTTATGTTGTATGATCATCCGCTCAAAGCGTTTTCATTTAAATGCGTTCAATTGCCATGACAGGAAGCTGGGTTGCTATGACAGTTCCTGTGAATGACTTGTACGTTATTGAGCAATTCCTCTGGCTTTTACTTGCTTCTTTAATTGTTCTCCTGTATGAACACTTAGGACATTACAGTCATTTACAATGTAGCATTTGCATTTGGTAGACGCTCTTATCCAGCGTGCGAGATCGGAGTACGATGGCATGGTCCCTAGTCAACAAACAACAGTGGTTTTCTTTGTATTCCATCATCATTCACCCTAAGTGCTGCAAACATTGGCTGCTTTGGCTCTGACAAGTGGCCCCATACTTTAACGTTGTAAAGTTTAGTAATGAGAGATATTATCTGACTTGCTTGAAGCACAGGAGGTTCAATTGTCCATATTTCTGAGCTTCTCTTTGCCAGTTTATCAGTTCATCAGAAACTATACTGACTACAGTTTTGTGATAATTCTAAACTGTTAAACCAGGTGCACTGCTGCAAATATAGGTCTCAACACTGTACATATTGACTTTTCAGGAGGAGACAGTAAATTAGGGCTTACCATCTGAACAAGCTGCCCTTGTTCCTACATATACCAACATTATTAACTCATTTAACGCTGATCCCGAGTATACTCGTGAAAAATACTCGAGTATTTAGAGTGCCGATCCCAAGTATACTCGCGTAAAATACTGTATATAGAGTAACGCCGGCACTCTTACCCTACGGTCCGTTGGGAAGTCCTGGCACGATTGGACTCGCCGATTCATCATCATCACGGATCCACGTGCACAAAATAGTAATCCCTTAACATGGAGGCCGACGGTGGATCTCATTGCGACCGTAGGATTTACTACCAAAACCTCCACAGGCTGTCCGTCCGTCTGTCTGTCTGTCATTCAGTCACACTTTTGCCCTGCTCATATCTCCACAACCGTTGCCCCCATCCATGCCAAATTTTGCACACACACTCCTTACCTGCCAAACTACAACCTCCAAGGACCCCCGGAGCTCCAGGGACCCCCAGGTCCCTGGGGGACCCCCAGGTGTAAAAAAATGTCCCTCCGTGAGTCAGACGTCACACGTCACACTTTTGCCCTGCTCATATCTCCACAACTGTTGCACCCATCCATGCCACATTTTGCACACACACTCCTTACCTGGCAAACTACAACCTCCAAGGACCCCCGGAGCTCCAGGGACCCCCAGGTCCCTCGGGGACCCCCAGGTGTAAAAAATGACCAAATGTGCAAAAATGACCAAATGACCACCCCAACGGGGCTGCTCACGGGGAATTCCTGGGGACCACCCACTCCTGGTGCTCAAGAACGGATGCAAAAGTGATGGCGCCCCCAGTGGAGGACCCCCTCCACTGCAGCTCACATAAAATGCCGTAACTCGGGCTAGGAGCGTCCGGGAGAGCCGGGGCCGGTACCTATTCGTCCGCCAAGGCAACACGGAGACCCCACCCCTCATTTCTCACATGCCCCTCTTCTAGCGCCACCTTCAGGCCGATTTTTAAAACACATTTTTGGACACTGCTCCTACAGTTTTTGCCCTAAAATCACGCACATCGCTACACAGTATGTCTACACTCATCCCATCAACATGAATCTGTCCCATATAGCGCCACCTTCAGGCCGATTTTTAAAAACACATTTTTGGACACTGCTCCTACAGATTTTGCCCTAAAATCACGAAAATCACTACACAGCATGTCTACACTCATCTCATCAACATGGATCAGGAAGATTTTGGAAAAACACATTTTTGCCCTCTTTGTGGAGATAAGCAACCTACGGTCGCTTATCTCCCGATTAGGGAGTCTTACTGGTCTTTAATGTCCATTTTCTCCAAACAACACTTTTAAAGCCAAGGATGGCATTAGATTCTCTCTACAATAACGTAATAACAAAGGCAACGATCGGCCATTTTAGCAACGGCATGGGGTGACGATCGCTTCCGTTGAATGACGTCATGACGTCAAACCGGAAGTGTTTACGCTATGGACTTCTGGCCTTCAAAATAAGAGAATGGCAGCGTATGGAGCCTGCGAGAGGCACGCTGGACATTTAACCCGTTCATGTCTGGAGCACTAAATGGGTTAATTGCTGTAATTGCCCACACCCATAATGATACTGGTGCAGTAGCTCACAAGTGCTGTTCTATATAGACGTACAGTACTCTAGGCTTAGTCATGTTAGTTATTTTATTGTCTATTAATCTAATTTACACAATACAGATTCACCTGCACTACTACATTAGTAGTAGAGTTAGAGTTCTTGCATGAGAGTGCAATTGCGAGAATACAACAAATACATTTCCACATGACTGTATTTAACTATAAATGCAGTCTGACAATGAATAGCATCGTTTGCGTAGCGGTAATTAAATATGATTGCCAGGCTCTCACTGTTTTGTTGGACTGTGTTGTTGAAATAGAAGTTGTTTCCAGACAACCCGCCATTATTCTCCGAAGCTTTTGAACCTGTACTGTAGTCTGGAGTGATGTTGTTAGAACCATACAGTGGTATCTATGGCATGATCTGTGCGTTGAATGTTTCTTTTTGGTATATATTCTTTTTGTTGTGATTGTGATTTTTGGAGCTGTGTGAAGCACAGGCTCCCTATACGTGGCTGTGTGGGTCTGTGTGTGTGTGTGTCTGTGTGTGTGTGTGTGTCTGTGTGTATGTAGCCTGAACTTCCTAAACTTCGGCACGCCACTAGTCCCACAGTTTTGCCACCACACACTCGCACCATATGTCAAATCGACCGGCTTACTCGGGAATCGTGGGCTATTACTTTTCTAAGAGAAAGGTTCTATAGTTTAATTGATATTAATTTATTAGTGAATTAATTTTCCCCATTGACTTATAATGGGAATTGCAAAAACTCACATTCAATTATTTGTCTCTCGCAAACCATAGGGGCTAGAGTTTCAAGACTTGGAGAGGAGGTTCATAATGATTTCAAGGATTAAATAAAAAATAATTGTGTCATTTGGCCGCATGGTGGCGCCATAACACCCCACTTTACGTTTTGGCCTGTAACTCTTGAACCGTAGGTCGGAAAATTAAAAATATTTTTTCCCTGGATTCCTTGGGTCATGACGCATCTCCCCATATAGGCCACGCCCATTTGCGCCATGATAGATTTTCCGCCATCTTGAATTTTCTCCAAAACACACTTTTTGCTCCTTTTCCTACATATTTTCTTCAAATGTCACAAAAATCGGTACACATGATCCACACACACACACACACACACACACACACACACACACACACACACACAGCTCCACTTCACACGGGTGTGATTTTTTGACACATTATGTGTATTTTTTCTTTTTGGAGCTGTGTGAAGCACAGGCTCCCTATACGTGGCTGTGTGGGTCTGTCTGTCTGTCTGTCTGTGTGTGTGTCTGTGTGTATGTAGCCTGAACTTCCTAAACTTCGGCACGCCACTAGTCCCACAGTTTTGCCACCAAACACTCGCGCCATATGTCAAATCGACCGGCTTACTCGGGAATCGTGGGCTATTACTTTTCTAAGAGAAAGGTTCTATAGTTTAATTGATATTAATTTATTAGTGAATTAATTTTCCCCATTGACTTAGAATGGGAATCGCAAAAACTCACATTCAATTATTTGTCTCTCGCAAACCACAGGGGCTACAGTTTCAAGACTTGGAGAGGAGGTTCATAATGATTTCAAGGATTAAATAAAAAATAATTGTGTCATTTGGCCTCATGGTGGCGCTATAACACCCCACTTTACGTTTTGGCCTGTAACTCTTGAACCGTAGGTCGGAAAATTAAAAATATTTTTTCCCTGGATTCCTTGGGTCATGACGCATCTCCCCATATAGGCCACGCCCATTTGCGCCATGATAGATTTTCCGCCATCTTGAATTTTCTCCAAAACACACTTTTTGCTCCTTTTCCTACATATTTTCTTCAAATGTCACAAAAATCGGTACACACACACACACACACACACACACACACACACACAGCTCCACTTCACACGGGTGTGATTTTTTATTCTTCCTTGCTTTTTTGGACTGTTTTCAACAGTAATTTTTATCTTCTCTTACTTCTCTGTAACGTTAACCTTAAAACTGCTGTGCTGCCTCTGGGCAACTGATTTTCCCCCTTGGGACGATAAAGGTAAAGGTATCTAACTAACTACGGTTAGGCCAACAGAGGATAGACTACATCCCATAGCCTGGAGGGATGATTGCTCTGCGATTGGTTAGTTCGTTGCTAGGCCGACCGGCTGAACAATGATGTAACTGCATCTATCAATCACGTCTATGCATGTATGTTTCAATGGCCACTTTGGCCAGTCAGTCACTCAGTCAGTCTGTCAGTGGGCATTCAATGGGCAGTCAGTCAGTCAGTCAGTCAGTAAGTGAAATGGACTCTTATTGGCCCGGTCCCCGGATCTGGCAAGATCATATCGATCAGAGCTGGCTGTCGGAGGATGACATGCATGCTAATAAAAACACAGCGGCACCATTATATATTCAGACTAATCCTCCAGTTGGCCAATAAAAAGATTGCCTCAGTCAGAGCTGTCCTGGCTCCATCCCTATAGAGCCATTAATGTTTCCCCTCTTAGTGCTGAACTCCTTTTTTTTCTCTCTTTTTTTCGTGTCGTCACCTCTGGTGGCGAGTGTGAAATGTGAATTGTCCCAAGGGATTGTTGCGTGACGTGCCTGGGCTGCTGGAAGGAAGGCTCCTGAGAGACTGATGCGTGACACCATTAAGCCATTTCGGACGGGAATTCACCTTCTTATTTGTAACGATACCGTTCAAAAACGGGAATCCCATATCGTTACTTGTCGGGCAGAAACCTCGTTTCTCCCAAGTTTCAAATCCGCACGTTTCTTCATAAAATAAAGCTCTGCTTCATCATACAAGACTGTCGCACAAAACCAGTGAAAATAGCAGATCTACTTACAACGCCTCGCATTACGAGGCGTTGTGTGCTTGTAGATCGGCTATTTTCACTAGTTTAAATAATTTTGAAAAGGATGAACACAACGGTTTTGGACATTGAAGGTTTCCACCCGACAACCTCAATATATATTTTTTGTAATTCTTGAATAAATATTTTACGTTTTTTCCGAACAATTAGGTCAAGATTTAGAAGCTGTTGTTAGAATCGGCCTCTGCCCTAAACGGGTTAAGGCACACGGGGAGCAGCATGCAGGAGGTTGTGTGGGGTTAAAGAGGCCAGAGTGGTGTTATAGCCTGGAGGTTGCCGGTCGCGGAGCGGCTTCATCCGGGCAGTGAGGAGGACGAGGCTGACCTCCTGCCTCCTGTCTCCCATTTCCTGCCCTGTGATTCATGCCAGTCCCAGCAGAGCAGACAGACAGCCCACTCACTGGAGCACGGAGACCAACCAGGCTCTGTGGCTGCCATGGATACTCTGCCAGAGTCTGTCTCTGTCGTCCTCCTGCCTGTCAGAGTGTGTGTTTGTGCGTGCGTGCTTCCGCCGTGGACTCACCTCTTCAGACTCCACCCTAAACCCATAGCACTACTGTAACACTCCCCTTCCCTCGATGACCAGATTGACCACACATGAAGCTAGATAGCATTTTTAGGTTTTAGACGTTTTTTTTGTTTTGTTTACTGATTAGGTGCGTGTGGTCTACCTATGTTATTATTGTTTTCTAGATTTATATTCCTATGCATTTGTAATATTGTTGTTAATGTACTGACATGGTTTTGGATTAAAAGTGTCTGCTAAATGCCTAAACTGTAACTGTAAACTGGCGTGCGTGCTTGTGTGCATGCCAAATGTCCCATACAGGGGACAGTGGCGCTCTAATTGGAACTCTAACTGTATAGTAACAATTTCAGAAATAGTAATTTTTACTGGTCCTCGTAAGAAAAAAAACAATGGTTGTTTTATTTTTAAAACATTTTCTATTTTAGAGGCTAGGCTTACAATTAAGAAAAGATTCAGTTTAGTGTCTGAATTAGGCATTTCGGGGCACCTGTTGGCCTTGCGGTTGTGTACCACATAGGCTCTAATGCCTGACATCACGGGTTTGAGTCCTGTTCCCGATGACCTTTTCCTGTCTCTCTGCCCCTATTTCCTCCATCTTCCTTTGATCTATTAAAGGCAGAAAAGCCAAAAATGAAAAGAATTAGGCATTTTGAGGTTAGATTTATTTGTTTGCATTGGAGTTTTTCCTTTTTTAATGCTTAGTTGTGCGGCGATGTGACACAAAAATAGGCGATCTAAAAGCTCACAATGGCAGTGGTGTCAGTTCAGCAAAAGCTAGGGTATGGCAAAGATGGGAGTCCTCATGCGCACGCGAAAAATTGGGTTTTGTCCGTTTTTCCCCCCGGGTTTCTGCGGTTTCTTGGGCTGGATATGGCAGCCTGGAACGGTTGTTCAAGTGCAGCTAAACTTGGCATGTTAGTAAACGTGCCACAATTAACATAATGCATTGTACCTGTCCTGCGGAACCTGGGAATATACCATTTTGTCAAGATGGGGAGAATACAAGTGTGGAGAATATAATTATAATACCTTGTTAAAGTGACCATTTTGTAACTTTTTGCATTTGTAGTTATTTTACTGTAATTTAACAACATAATAAACAGCACAGATAGACAAAAATATATATATATATTTAAAAGTAACTTTTATTTTCTCCCCTGGGCAGCTGCATACCCCTGCCATACCCAATTGACGCCCCTGCACAATGGCTTGTAGAGCTGCTATTTCTCAGCTATTTTCAATGCCGTCCAAAAACGATTATGTCTTGACGAGTGTGCGCGTGTGTGTGCACGCCTTGATTGCCTTGCCTCAACCTAGACAATATGAAGAGTCTTGTGTATTAAGTGTAACTGTAAATGTTCTTGCATTGGACATCTTCACTACATGAACCCCAGTGTAACTATTCTTGGATGAGCATTCTGAGAAATAAATACCATTGTGGTCGTACGGCTTAACTTGAGAGCTTGCCTGATGTTCTAACCCAGGGATACTCAAACTTCTGAACCGGTGGGCCACATTACAATAATGACAAGGGGCCGCGGGCCAGTTGATAAAATGACATTACTTGATAACTTTTTGCTTTATTTCCACATAACTCAAGACATGTGCAATGTGCATTATTTTATGGCTTGGAATTCCATTTATATTCTGTCAATGACAAAATTTGTAATCAAAGTAATTTGCTACATTTTCTCTCTTAATTCTGTGAAATTTGCATATTCCACAAAAACACCAAAACAAACTAATGTACGTTTGTCTGCTATTTGCCTGCTATCGAGTGGGATAACATTAAAGATAGCTGAGCACAACTCTCTTTCAATTGCTTCACAATGTTATTTATGACGTTGCCACATTCAACACAAATTACTTTTTACAGAAAATAAACTTGTGAAAATTGATAGCTAAGGAAAATGTAATAAAATCAAACAATCTACTTAAAATAGATTACCCAGACTGTTTAGCTACCAAATGGCTAATGATGCAGTTGTTAAGTAGAGCTACAGTACGTCTCTTCATTTGCATTAGGCCTACAATAACATTTTGGGTATGCTAATTAGTCGGGCAGAGGCAGAGCCATTGGTAAAAAAAAAATCAAACCTTGGTTCGAAGTGGAGCCGTGAAATTGAGCACTTCCAGATCTATGTTTTTGATTCTATGTGTTCCCCCCGGTGTGTGTGTGTGCGTGTGTGTGCCTGGCCTGAAAACAGCGCCCCTCCCTTAACATGTGTGGTCATAAAAGGTACTGTTCGAACTCAACGGGACAGTTCTCACTGGTGAGACAGGACACACATTGCCACTCAGAGGGAGACCATGGGCTCCGCCCACGGCTCCAAAAAAAGAGAAAAAAACAGAGTTTGAGTATCACTGTTCTAACCTGTTACTGCATCTTCCCTTTCTCTTTTGCAGGATGTACATCGGGTCATCTCGGGCGATGGCATCAAGCGCACAGAAAAGGAAGATCCGGCGGCCAGCGAGGTGGGCTGGATGACCTCTGTCAAAGACTGGGCCGGGGTCATGATATCTGCTCAGACGCTGACAGGCAGAGTCCTGGTGAGTTCAGGCTTTTTTTCCCCTCCAACCCTCCTTGATTGACAGGCCGAATCGTGGTGGCTGTCAGTCGGTCGACGGCTAATCATGATTACTCCCAGGCACATGCACACATAGACATCAAAGGGGACTTGAGCCCCTGCCTTTTATCCTTTTGTAAAAAGTGCCCTCTCCAGACCATGAATGCAGTTTTCACCATGGTGAAAGAAATGCAAATGCCCACCTTTTCCATGCCATACCTGAAGGCAGCATTCAAGAGAATTGCCTTGTCCAAACTCTCCTGAACTTGAATGCAGCATCTTATGTTGAAAGAATTGCCCTCTCTGTGTAGAAATCCATGCCGTTACGCCACATCAGTATTGACTTGATTATGCCTAGTTTAGTGTAGTATGAAGTATCGAAAATAGCCGACCTCCAAGCTCACAACGCGTCGCCCTGCGACGCGTTGTGAGCTTGCAGGTCTGCTATTTTCAATGTTTTCACCAAGAAGGCCTTTTAGAAATTTCAGCCCCTGCCTCTCTAACATTCTCGGCACGTCCCTGATTAGTTCTTTAAGCTTACGCGTGGTTGGCAGATCCAGTGCTTGACCTCCTCCCTGTTCTACTGTTAGTCTGGCTGCTACAGTGGTATAGAAATATAGAAGTCATTCTGTTAGTCTGGCTGCTACAGTGGTATAGAAATATAGAAGTCATTCTGTTAGTCTGGCTGCTACAGTGGTATAGAAATATAGAAGTCATTCTGTTAGTCTGGCTGCTACAGTGGTATAGAAATATAGAAGTCATTCTGTTAGTCTGGCTGCTACAGTGGTATAGAAATATAGAAGTCATTCTGTTAGTCTGGCTGCTACAGTGGTATAGAAATATAGAAGTCTAGCATCTGACAAGCTGTGGAATATCGCCAGGACACCAAGTTGAATTTACGTCCGCTTCTTTGCCTGATGAATAATCAAAGCCATTATGGAGCATGCAGCTTGGAGGCGAGCCGTCAAAAAAAAAAAAACAAGAGAAAATTTGAGGAGCACATTAAGGCCATTGAGCCCATAAGGCCCATATCCGACAGAGAGCGAGACACGGACAGACAGAGAGAGACAGAGGGGGGGAAAAAATCAGAAAGAGGCTGGCGGGACAGGAGGGCTTCCCAAGTTCGCCCGTTGTGAAGTTGTTGCCGTGGTTCCTCG
This sequence comes from Nannobrachium achirus, assembly GCF_963921795.1. NCBI lineage: Eukaryota > Metazoa > Chordata > Actinopteri > Myctophiformes > Myctophidae > Nannobrachium > Nannobrachium achirus. Next base: position 20,842,179 of record NC_137825.1, on the reverse strand, counting down.
TCTGTGTTTTTCATGACTTAACTAGAATTATTTAATGCTTTAACTATTGAAAAATAACAGATATCACAGCGCGGCACCGAGTGATATTATCTTTTTAAAAGCGAACATTTGTAACTCAGTGACACAGATTTGCGTTCATGCCTAAATGGCTTAATATTGAACCAATGAAAACTATTAGCAAGAGCTTGTGACTAAATAATTAGATCCGTTGGATAGGGCTGTCACAATTATTACATAATCGTCTAATCGCAATTATTTGAGGTAATCGCAATTATTTTGCATAATCGTCATAATCGTTTCCATGTTGAGAAATGTTAATATAGTTACAAACACTTTAAAAAAGTAGTGGAAATAGCAGATCTACAAGCTCACAACGCGCCGCGATGCGACACGTTGTGAGCTTGAAGATCGGCTATTTCCACTATCAATGTTCTTTTTTAAGTATAACATTGTCAAATGTGTCAGTCATTTTCTTTGTATATATAAGTTATGTGTCATGATTGCCATGTGAAACTTCAAAGCCTAAAAGCCAAACAGAAATGTAATTGTCAACGACAAAAACACAATTAAATCGTTAATCGCAATCATTCGAGTGACAATCAATCGTCATGTAAAATGTCATAATCGTGACAGCCCTACCGAACTTCTTCTCCACTTCCTGAACAGTAACGTTTTTTGGACATACAGTACAACAAGGTTTCCACGCAACGGCGATGATATATTCGTACAGTAGGATTAAATGAGGGCATGAGATTAGTGGCTACGCCCATTGTCATCTTTTTTAACCTGTTTCTGTCCAGTGCAGCTGCACGGCGGGTGGGGTGAGGGGATCTATAATCCTGTGAAGGACAAATTCATGCCTGTTTGCCCCGACTCACTGCCGCCAGTTGTATTTTTTACACTTGTTTAGGGATGGGACCATATGAAAATATCACGATTATTGTGAATAAAGAAATCGCGATTTACGATATCATCGCGATAATCAAAATATCCCCAACATCCATTATCCTGGGGTGGAACATGTGAAAAAATTGCAGATCTACAAGCGTTGTGAGCTTGTAGATCGTCTATTTTTTGGCAAAGAGATTTGTTAGAGAGTGAAAAAAAGACTGTATCAAGTACGTATATTATGAGTACGTTTTCCCAATAGAGGGTTTAAAGAGCACCGGATATGCAGCTCAGAAAATAAAAGATGAATTGATCCCAGCGCATGGACGATATCACGATAAATGAAATCTCCACGATACGATTGTCGTGAGTGTCTTTTATCACGATAAACGATAATATGGCTTATCGTCCCATCCCTCCGCTCGTTTCCTTTTTTCCCCTCGTTATGAGAGGGTTGTTTTGGTCATCATAAGTGCTTAGCAAAGCTAGTTTTAAGTGCGAGCAGTAATGAAATGAAATAGTGCAAGTAGGACTGGCGTGCCAAAGCCTGCCGCAGTGCACATCGTACCCCCCTCACTTCTCTGGCTGGCACAGTGCATGGAGGTTGTTTATGATAGATGCGTTGTTGCCCCCCCCAACCCCCCTCTCACTGTCCAAGTCTGGAAACCAGTTCCCAAGTGATACCCCAGAGGTCATGTTTTCAGACAAAAACGACAAACAACGTAAAGTATGACCATGTTGGACCTCTTCATTGTAACCTGGTGAAGCCACCCCGGGTTGCGGAATTTCAAAAGCTGAAATCAAACGAAATGTGAATTCTGCGACCGGGACCGGTGTGCGTGGTTTACCAGCAGGCTACCCATGATTGGTGGACGTAAATGAAAATTAAATGTGTCATATCGTCGTTGTCGGGTGGAAACCTTGAATGTCCAAAACCGTTCGCTTTGTATTTATCATTTAAAAAATGAACTAAACTAGTGAAAACAGCAGATCTACAAGCACACAACGCCTCGCACCGCGAGGCGTTGTGTGCTTGTAGATCAGCTGTTTTCACTACTTTTGTGCGATGGCCTTGTGTGACGGAGCAGTGCTTTACTTTGCGAATAAATGTTCACATTTGAAACTTGGAGATACGAGGTTTCTGCCCGGCAGTGATGATATACTGTACAGTAAGGTGGGTCAGAAGCATGGGTGGAATAAAGATATTGGCAGCAGTTGGCGCTGAGATGAAAACGAATTGCAGTTGCAGATTTATGTTTAAAAAACGGAAAGAAAGGGGCAAAGAAGGGGAAAGGGGAAAGAAGTATAATCAAGGGGCGACCGCTGGCCTACTGGTCCAAGGCGGCGCATACCACTTAGGCATTGCCAGATTTGCCGGTCCAGACGACTTTTGCCGCGCGTCACTCCCCATCTCTCCCCCCATTTCCTGTCAGTCTATTGTCATATCAATAAAGGCATAAAAAACCCAAAACAAATCTTTAAAAAATAAAAGAAAATTTGCCTGGGAATGCATTATTAAGCATTATTTTGTGCTTTAGCTATTGAAAAATAGCAGATCTATAGAATATCCCCCCCTTCCCCACTTGTAAATACTGTGAGCTTTAGATAAAAGCGGAAAAACCTGGGAGTGTGACAGTGTGACTGACATCTGTTAGCTTGCTCTAGGCGCTAAAAGGTTTCCATGGTTTGTGCCCTGGACATACTGTACATACACTGCAAGCCGCTGACACACTAACACTGCACTGGGCAGGCCTGACCAGGGGTGTCGCACCAAACTCTGGGCCCTGGGTCCAAGGATTCACTTAACTCTTGAAAAATCATGAAAATTTGTGCCAGTCTTTGAATATTATCACGGCCCACAGGTTGAGAACCACTCTGTGTGTGTGTGTGTGTGTGTGTGTGTGTGTGTGTGTGTGTGTGTGTGTGTGTGTGTGTGTGTGTGTGTGTGTGTGTGTGTGTGTGTGTGTGTGTGTGTGTGTGTGTGTGTGTGTGTGTGTGCTGCGTGCGTGCGTGCGTGCGTGCATAATAAGCCTCAACAGCCTGCAGACTGGATGGATGGTGGCTCGGCACCTACATCCATCCATGCTCGGCATACAGCTTTCCTTTTTTTCCCTCCTCTCCCTTTTTTTCTTTTTTTTTAGCACTCGTCTGTAACTATGGCAACGGCAGCTTACCTAAGCATGGCAGATGTGTGCGCTCTGCGTCCGCTTGTTTAGAAGGCCACATTAAAGCCTGTTTCTGGGCCATCTGAGAAGGTATATTAGTCTTGGGGGTTTTAAGAGCATGACATAAACCTAAATGAAATTGTCTGTGCGCGTGCTTTCGCGTGCACGCACGTGTGTTTGTGTGTGTGTGTGTCTGCGTGCTTGCGTGCACGCAGGGGTGTCGCACCAAAATTCTGGGCCCTGGGTACAAGGATTCATTGACTGGGAACTAATTATTTATTACGCATTATTTTGCGCTTTAACTATTGAAAAATAGCAGATCTACAAGCTCACATCGCGGCACAGAGTGCCGCGCTGTGAGCTTGTTGATCTGCTGTTTTTGAAAAATCTTGAAAATCTTCAAATCCTTCTAAGGTTTTTAAAAAAAACCTATGTTTCTATATCAGTGGTTCTTAAACCTTTTTCATGTGAAGGACCCCCAAAATGATATGTATTTGGCCACGGACCCCCATCTCAAAATATTTAGTTCCAGGGACCCCCCCCCAGAAGCAGAACTTGAGTTATAATTGTTCGCTTAAAAAATACATATATTCAAAGATTTGCACACATTTTCACGACTTTTCAAAAATAGTAGATCTACAAGCTCGCAGTGCTGTGATCTTGTACATCTTCTATTTTTCAATAGCTAAAGCATAAAATAATTAAGGCCCCTCCACCTTGGGCCCTAGTAACCCCCCCCCCTTGTGACGCCCCTGTGTGCACGCTTGCAGAAGGGATGAGCTATATTCCTAGATATCGGTCATTGTCCCACATGATCTGTAAGCTCCAAGGACTCCCTGTTCTGTTCAAGCCTATTTCAAACAGATGGACTACAAAAGGGATACTATTGTTATGCTATGTTATGCTTATTATAAGGCCTCTCTTTGGGGACATTCAGGATTCATATTCTACAATCTTTACACAGTTGAAACCTGGGGGAGGGGGTGGTGGGGTGGTGTGTGTGTGTGTGTGTTTGGGGGGGGTGGGGGGGTTAGGGTACAACTCACTCTCTGTGTCATTCACATCTTTTTAACCCAATGGTTCTCAACCTGTGGGGCGGGGGCCCCGCGACCTGGCGTTTTGCCAACGGGTCTGAGGCCCTAAGCTGGTTGCAGAATAACATTTTTAAAGGGCCACTTCACCCCTGGGACAACCCTATCTTATTTTATTGTTGTTTGGGACACGATTAACACAATCCTGAGTTATGTTTTGTGTTCAATCTGTTTTTTGAGATATTTTAGTATTCAGCATGTACTAGTGATGCATTTTGCATCATATGATGCAAAACGCATCACTGGATGATGCAAAACACATCACCAGTACATGCTGAATACTAAAATATCTCAAAAAACAGACTGAACACAAAAAATAACTCAGGATTGTGTTGATCATGTCCCAAACAACAATAAAATAAGATAGGGTTGTCCCAGAGGTGAAGTGGCCCTTTAACTCAAAATTTTAGTTTGAAGATCTTTGCTTCTGGGGGTCCCTGGAACAAAATATTTTGAGATGGGGGTCCGCAGCTAAATGCATATCATTTGTGGAATTGTGGGGTCCTTGACATGACTAAGTTTGAGAACCACTGATATAGGCGGATTCTACAAATGTCTTCTAAATCCTAACAGTATGTTCACTCAAAATGTGGGTCTTGGAATATCTATTCTCCATCTAGCTTAGGGCCTCAGACCCGTTGGCAAGCGTCAGGTCGCGGGGGCCCCACTGTGAGGATATTGCAAGGGGGCTCCTAATAATTGGCAAAACAATGGCTGCCATGTTTGAAAGATGGGGTTGGTATCGGGGTCAAACATGCAATTTCGCAATCGCGATCTTGCCTAGTAGAAGGAAGTAAAAACGGCCAAAAACTCAGGAAACTCGGGCGTGGCGGCGTCAAACAACAGGAATAACTCGGGAAACTCGTGATAGAGCAGTTAAAACCTTGGAAAAAAAGAAAAAGATTACCGATACAGATAAATGGGTGCTTAACGTATATTAATCTAAAGCCAGAACACGATTGGATTGATCACTAACATAAAACATGCTCTGTAAACCATCCAAGTTGTCTGTGTTAAGTGGTCAGATGGGTGCTTTTGCTTTTGAGATTTTCAAGTGAGCGTTGGTCCAGAAAAGATTGAGAACAACTGGAACTGTATAACCAAATAAATGCCACTTGTGTTGTTCGCTTTAGATATTGCATTTTGAGAGATAAAACAGGTGCCGGCCGACCCACCACCACGGACAGTCCAGAAAGTCTTTGTTCTTGTGCTGGGCTGCCCACCCCGTTGTGTCAAAGCAACAGATTGTGGCAAAAGATCAAACATTGGCCCTTTGGTCTATTTGATTAGCAGCGGACACTTCCCTCCCAACCTCTCTGCCTTTTAAAGCTTATCTGTTTGGCATCAGCACTTCCCTCACTGTGCGCTGCCATAAAAACGCAAAAGGCAGGGCCTTGGTGTGTTTACTTTCTAATTACAGATCGGCAAACAGGGTCTGTGCAAAGACGGAGGGCTTCCCTGAGTCCAGGGTTCCCAGAAAGATCCCATCTGTCAGTTAGTTTATGCATTATTAGACTTTCGCTCCCCGCTGACACAATATACCAGTCAGCGTGGTGTGAGATAGTGCAGCCTCCAATATTCATCACAGGTGTCATCGCGCTGCTTTGTTTGCTCGCCGTCGAAACAAACAACGCTTGTTTTGAGACAGAAAGGGTGTCTGCTATTAACCCTCTGCTGTCATATGTAAGGTTATACGGTAGATCTGTTGGTTTAATCAGACTCTGTTGCCTTACAATGCGATCGTTAAAGGTATATTCAGTGATTGTATTTCATTCAAATAGAAATATAATTGGTACATTTTCCATTCATTCTCCTCACTAGAATGTGTGCTGACCATATAAGGACTTCCACAATGGCCCGTGTTGCGAGCATGGCTAGATTCGGTTTTCAAAGGTGGCCAGACAGGCCTCGACCAATCAGGGTAGAGTATGGCCGTAGTTATGTTATGATATTTAGTTATGATGGTCAAAATAAAGGTTTTGAGAACCACAGTCACTCTGAATTAAGAACGTCTGCTAAATGCCTAGATTGTAAACTACTGAACTCATAAAATGCCACAGTCTCGTAGTAAATCAGTATCATACATATCCTGAAGCTGGAGACGTAGGCCTACCGATATTCAGTGATTGGGTCTAATGATCAAAACGAGAACATTATAATGGTGTAAAAAATCTATAAAAAACTAAACATTTCCACGCTGTAAGGCCAGTAAGGGACAAGATGACCCCGGGCCACTTTCATTATCACTGAATACACCTACAAAGTTATTTTCAGTCAGTTCTAACCAAAATGGCCATCTCATTTTCATCGCAACATAATCACTAAATAGTCGGGGATCCACATGCCCAAAAGCTCAAGGAATAGGGTTGAACCTGTGATGTTCTGCCGCACTTTTTATTTCAGTTTTATCTGTTAGTTTGGTCATTAAGGTTCACAGAATGCGAGGCCTGCTCTGCCGGAAACATCGCGAAAAAAAGTTATGGCCATTTGTATATTCACTGTCCCATTGACTCCACTACACAGGAAAGAAATATATTAAAAATAAGAAATATTCTGCTTTAAGTAGCATGTGAGGGGTCAAACTGGGGGGTTTTCATGATTCTGAATTCATTGCAAGCATTTGTTTTGCACAAAAAACATTCCTTGGGCTAGAAAACGAACCAACATAAGTGTGAAAAGTGATGACTCATCACTGTGATGACTGTGAAAAGTGATGACTCATCACTTTTCACCCTTTCGTTGGTCTGTTTTCTTGACCAAGGAATGTTTTTTGTGCAAAACAAATGCTTGCAATGGATTCAGAATCACGAAAACCCTCCAATTTGACCCCTCACATGCTACTTAAAGCAGAATTTTTCTTTTTTATAATATATTTCCTTTCCTGTGTAGTGGAGTCAATGGGACAGTGAATATACAAATGGCCATAGCTTTTTTTCGCGATGTTTCCGGCAGAGCAGGCCTCTCATTCTGTGGACCTTAATGACCAAACTAATAGATAAAACAGAAATAAAAAGTGCGGCAGAACATCACAGGTCCTCTCCCATTTTGAGGGACTGGATCCCCGGCTAAAAATATTGTCACTGTCGTGCAGAAATCTTGTATCTCCCAAGTTTCAAATGTGTACGTCTTTTGGTAAAGCAAAGCCCTGCTTCATCATACAAGACTGTCGCACAAAACTAGTGAAAACAGCAGATCTACAAGCACACAACGCCTCGCATCGTGTGCTTGTAGATCTGCTGTTTTCACTAGTTTAGTACATTTTGTAGATGATAAATACAAAATGAACGGTTTTGGACATACAAGGTTTCCACCCGATATGCTGTAAATATAAGGTGTGGGAGTGAAAATTATAATGTAGGGGTGCCTCGGATTAAAAAAGATATTCATGGGGTGCCCTGAAACAATAACGTTTGGGAACCCCTGCGTTAAGACACTGGGGTGTGTGTGTGTGTGTGTGTGTGTGTGTGTGTGTGTACGTTACCTTACACAAACTCATGGCATTGTTTTGGGGAGGGAAGTGTGTTTCCTCTCGTATGACAGCCCCCTGCTGAGTGACATTTAGGCCTGCCTGGCGAGGGCTGTGGAGCTCCACGGGAGGCAGTGGGACGTCACGTATCTATTATGCTGGCCATTGAAAGGTGGGCTATTAATGGCAGCACGGAGCTATAACCCTCTGGCACCACCCTGCATGGCAGACCGCCTGCCGCGCACGCCCCTGCCTTAACCCCCCCGGCCCACTCCCATTGGATAGGCTCAGCGCTAGCGGAATCAATCATGGCCACTATGCCGTTGCCTCAGACCGCTGCTGCTGTTGTCTTGTGTTTGTACTGCTATGCAAAGAGGTTCCGACCACCAAGGGGTGTTGCACCAAATTCTGGGCCCTGGGTACAAGGAATCACCGCGGGACCCCCATGAATGTTCTTCATAGGGGGAGGGGGTTTAACACATTTAGACTACTGGGAGCGCATTATTACGTGTTATTTTGTGCTTTAACGATTGAAAAATAGCAGATCCACACTGCGAGCTTGTAGATCTGCTATTTTGAATATTTTTTGAAAAACCTATGTTTCTATGTCAGTGGTGCTCAAACCTTTTCATGGTGAAGGACCCCCAAAATGATATGTATTTGGCCACGGACCCCCATCTCAAAATATTTCGTTCCAGGGACCCCCCAGAAGCAAAATTTGAGTTACAAACGTTCGCTTAAAAATATATATACGGTATATATTCAAAGATTTTCGCACATTTTCACGACTTTTCAAAAATAGCAGGTCTACAAGCTCGCAGCAGCACTCGGTGCCGCACTGTGAGCTTGTATATCTGCTATTTTTCAGTAGCTAAAGTATAAAATAATTAAGGCCCCTCCACCTTGGGCCCTAGTAACTCAGTCCCACTCCCCCCCCCTTGTGACGCCCCTGTTTGTACTGCTATGCAACGGGGTTCCGACCAGTGGACTTCCTTCCAGCTTATCGTCGCCGGACGAACGAGGCGGTTTCCGTCAAGCCAAACAAGCTCAGGATTCAAACACGTGTCACATTACAAGGCGTCAACATGTTGATTGCCTGTCATATTGGGTGACAGGGAACATCAGAGTCCCGTTTAAGGGCGTGCCTGTTGCTTGCTGCTTATTACTGGTGCACCAGAAGGGATAAGGTTTTCGTAGAACAAGCCCCACTTGTCTCCTCCTCTTTTGGAGAGACTGAATGAGCAATTGCAAATAGCCAGCCCACGACACTACATGGAAAAGCTTTTTGTCTGATGAAAGTGTGTGTGTGTGTGTGTGTGTGTGTGTGTGTGTGTGTGTGTGTGTGTGTGTGTGTGTGTGTGTGTGTGTGTGTGTGTGTGTGTGTGTGTGTGTGTGTGTGTGTGTGTGTGTGTGACAGAGAGAGAGAGAGCAACGGAGCGAATCATTTTGCGAGAGCTTCTCTTCTCTTGAACACAGCGCCGCTTGTTCGAGCAGACGTGTCTGATAAGCCACCCAGAAGTGGCTAGGAGCCCTTAACCTTACATGCCTTCACAAGTTGCCGGTTTATCATCAAGCATTTTGTGTGTGTGCTTTTGTTTTGTATTTCATATGGTTGTCATGTCAGCATTAAAGGGATCTGCCATTCAAACGGCGTTCCTTCCCCCCCCCAAGCCACACAGAGGATGCCACAATGCTGGCTTCATTCCTGGCGTTCTTCGGTAGCCTGCGTCATACAGTATGTAACGGATACCTATAGCCGATGCCACCCGGCGTGCCCACGCCCCCTCCTTGGCGCAGACACACCAGAGAGCTTGTATGCCACCTGTGGCCCATGGTGCCAGGGCGTGCATTGACTTTCACTTCTCTTAATGCCTCTCGCAGTGTAACAAATAAAGACCCCGGCCGTGCCAACGCGGTCCTCGTCGCCGGGCTGTGATGCCACCGCTATTTTAGGGTGACAGCAGCTGCCTGCCCTGTTTTCTCAGGCCCCCACAGAGGGGAACAATGCCATGTGGGACTTCAATCACTTTGTTAGCTTTTTGTTCTTTTTTTCCCTTTCGCGTCACCCTAGTGTTAAAGTCACATCAATAATATGTACACGTGTCATCTTGATCCAAAGATACATTTTGTCTGAGCCCGTTTATAAACTCTTCTGAGCCAAGCCTGTTTATAAAACTCTACACGGTACGGTAGCTTTGCTTTTGTTATTGTTGGATTGGTGGTGGTGCATACTAAGGCTGGGCGATATCAGGAAAACCTTCGATATTCAATAACGTTGTTGAATACCTCGATATCAATTTACTCACGATATTAGTAAAAACAATTGCATTATATAGTTTTTAAAGATTTTCTGCTTTAGATCCACTGCCTGCCCAACCCAGATACTGAACTGAATACCATATCCATGCATGCACACTGCATAGTACACATAGAATAAAGAAATGAAATGCCTTTTTTCCATTTTCCAACAATGGTTTTATTGAAATAACCACACCTTGTTAAAGATGGACTGCTTTTTTGCATGTGCTACGTGCATGCATAGTGTGTCTATTAAATCATTTGACACATGCACCAATACCTCCTTTCAAGCCGTCTTCGTCGATATGTATACCTCACATGTTGATACCTCCATATCGATATATTTTCGATAATATTGCCCAGCCTTAGTACATATTAATGTTTGCTTCAGTCTGCCATACTGCCTGGCACCATCTGAACAAGATGAACAAGCTTTATTAAATAAGATGAGAAAGATAAAAGCTTTATCGATCCCTTAGGGCAGGGCTACTCAACTTAAGGTGGCTCAGGGGCCACTCAGCAAAATACCAAAAGTCCAAGGGCCGCAAGCTGAAAATTAAAGTCCTATTTTTGGACGTTTAGACAATGATTTTGTAACACACTACATGAGTAGTTTGAAAGTTAAGGACACACACAGAAAACAGCCACTTCTCCATCTATAACAGGGGTCTTCAACGTTTTCAGGCCAAGGGGTTGAGAGAGAGATGAAGCACAACCACAACCTTTTCATAGATTCCATATAGTTTAATTGTTTGACAGCACGATCGTCAGTGTATTTTGGATTCATGTCAATTTGTGCTTTCAGATATTTAACCACTATATTAACCACTTGAACCGTCAATACTTAATAAACTTTACCTTTCACTCTGTACTTAGTCTGCTCTTTTTGCCCTCTACACAAAACCTCTTTGCCAAAAATAGCCGATCTACAAGCTCACATGCGAGGTGTTGTGAGCTTGTAGATCTGCAAAGTGGCAACAAACTAAAAAAGGATTTTATAAAACAAATCAGTTTCCTAGTGGTTTTGGAAAGAAAATTAAAAACTAGAAAAGAAAATTTCGAAGAAATTTTAAGTGTGCCTGCAGCTCGCTAAGTGTGTGCAACCTTGTATGTGTTAACATTAGCATCTTTGTTAGCATTAGCATTTGTTAGCATTAGCATGTGTTAGCATTAGCAATATGGTTTCTTGTTTTTAAGAAATAGGCTCCTCCCACAAGTTCCGCAAGGCGATTACGTTGTCCCGTCGCTCCCGAGATCGTTTGTGTTTCGTTTTGAGAGGGTCGTTCCCCCTGAAAAACACGTTTTGGCATGAAACGGTTACGTTTTGCGCGTTTGTGGTGCCCCCTATGGGTCGAAGTGGAAATGCTTTTGGGTATATGTTCAGTATAGCGCCTCCCACTTGTGGTTAAAATTTGGTGTTGACTGGATGTTTCGTTTGTGATTTATGGCTACTTCTTACAAAACGGGCTCCTCCCGCTAACTTTGGAACCCTGTTACGGAAGAACGGTATGGACTATCAAAATATCGTTTAAATATGTTTATCGCATGAGTCCATAGATCGTGTGTATCGATTTTTGTGACATTTGGAGAAAATATGTAGGAAAAGGAGCAAAAAGTGTGTTTTGAAGAAAATTCAAAATGGCGGAAAATCTATCCTGACGCAAATGGGCGTGGCCTATATGAGGAGATGCGTCATGACCCAAGAAATCCAGGGAAAAAGGAATTTTAATTTTCCGACCCACGGTTCAAGAGTTACAGGCCGAAAGGTAAAGTGGACTGTTATAGCGCCACCATGAGGCCAACTGACAAAATTATTTTTTATTTAATCCTTGATATCATTATAAATCTCCTCTCCAAGTTTTGAAACTGTAGCCCCTATGGTTTGCGAGAAAAAAAATATTGAATGTGAGTTTTTGCGATTCCCATTATAAGTCAATGGGTAAAATTAATTCACTAATAAATTATTATCAATTAAACGATACAACTTTTCTCTTAGAAAAGTAATAGCACACCATTCCCGGCCGAGCCGCACGTTTTGATGTATATATTGCGGCGGTGGCGTAAATTGTGCGGCAGTTATTAGCGCACCAAATTTGTGGGATCATTAACTACCCTAATTAAGTATGGCGGATTACAATAAGTGTTTTGCCATTGCATGGCAGGCACACTTAATGACATTTTTAATAATGACAAATTATTTGTCCACACTGAAAGTAGACGAAACATATTTTTATTGGTTTGACCATGACGGGCCGCATAGACATGCCGCAGGGGCCGCATGTGGCCCGCGGGCCGCAGGTTGAATAGCGCTGCCTTAGGGAATTCAGGCCTCATGGCAGCAACAGCAGTTTGATGATTGAAACACGGGAGCAGCTAAGAGACAAGAGACAATACAAGAATAAATAAAGATCAAATTAGATATTCAGACTTAGCTTCTGACACAAGACATCTGCATCTGCCCCTAAATGAATGGTTTAGCATTACAGTCTATCATTAGTTTAAATGTGCAGTCTATCACCGGTGGATAAATGAATGAATACGTCTACAGTATTACCAATGCATGTTATACTGTGAATTTTACAATACATAATATTCATCATCATCATCATAATCACTGTCACTGTGTAATACATAATGCATTTATTATGAGTACAGTGTCAACATGCTTTCGACAGCTTGGTAATAAAATGGAGTAGTCATATGTGAGTGAATATAGAGTAGGCTATCAACAGTCTTAGCCACAATGAATATTGGATTATAAATTTAATTTGCAATCCAATATATTGCATCTTAGCCAAAAGTACAAATTATTTAAATTAGATTTATGCCATGCTCTTACAACCCAGGACTAATGTACTGTCGCTGACAGACAGAAACCTTGTATCTCCATATTTCTGTTTACTTTTTTTTAAATAAATGATGCCCTACTGTACTTCGTCATACAAGAATGTTGCACAAAGGTAGTGAACATAGCCACAATACAAATTTAAATGTTTTTTCTTTCTTTTTTTAAAGAAGCAGTGTCATGATTTATTTCCTCCCTAAAACATGATTATCGGGTATTATGATTTTACTAGGAGGAGGATTTTTTTTCCAAAAGAGTGTACAGAAAGAGTTATGTTTTTCTGTAGCCACACCCACCAGTTCATTAAGTATTCCTGGTTGTCAGGTGGGTGGTGACCCAGCTGAAGTTAGCCACACCCACAGTGTTGAATGGCACAAAGTGAAAATGGTAAAGGGGAAGGGGATGATTATATGATGTCATTTAATCACTGCTTTTGGATCGGCACTTTTGACCCACAAGGTGTCAGCCGCCAGGAAGAAACCCAAAATACAAAGGGAATACATAATTGCTCATAACAACCACACCAGGGGGTCTAATGAAGTACCGTCAACCTCCTAGACACATGAGAACCAGAAAAAGAACAAAATTGTGGCACCACCTCTTTAAATAATAAAATGGTTTTGGACATAACAAGGTTTCTGCCCGACAGTGTATGTATCGTCTTGACTCCTAGACTTCTAGGTCACATGGACCTGCGGCCAGCTGCACCTGCAGGGCATACAGATTGAAGAGTCATCCGATCCTCGCGGTGCTCACAGAGACAAAGCCTTGTAGTGTCACGTCATATTTGGGAGGCCAGCGCGTATCAGGTGTGATAATTAGCATTCTCCGGGGAGCGGTTGGCAGTTCTAATTTGGTTGAGCTACGGTACCTGAGGTTGACGGCCCACGACCAGGTGCGTCACAAGGGAGGGAAAAGTGGGACTGAGTTACTAGGACTCAAGGTGGAGGGGCCTGGAATTATTTTATACTTTAGCTATGGAAAAATATTAGATACGGTATACAAGCTCACAGTGTGGCACCAAGTGCAGCGCTGCAAGCTTATAGATCTGCTATTTTTGAAAAGTCGTGAAAATGTGTGCCAATCTTTGAATATATATGTATCTTTTAAGCGAACATTTGTAACTCAAATTTTGCTTCTGGGGGGTCCCTGGAACTCAATATTTTGAGATGGGGGTCCATGGCCAAATACATATCATTTTGGGGGTCCTTCACATGATAACGTTTGAGCACCAATGACATAGAAACATAGGTTTTTCAATAAACCTTAGAAGGATTTGAAATATTCAAAGACTTATGAGCTGTGAGCTTGTTTATCTGCTAAATAATGCTGCTTAATGCGTTCCCAGTCTAAATGGGTTAAACCCCCTCCCCCTATGAAGAACATTCATGGGGTGCCCGCAGTGAATCCTTGTACCCAGGGCCCAGAATTTGGAGCGACACCCCTGCAGAGCAGGGACCGTAATTGGCATGGCACGTCGAGGGGCAAAAATGAAAACAGTACTTATGTCCTCATAGTAATAATTTATTTACCGTTTTTTTTTCATAGGAGATTCTCGTCCATCATAATATCATTGTCTACACGCTGTGCGAGCCCAAATCGGGTTGCGAGTGGTTAAAACCCGATTAATTTGAACCCTAACCCTTCCAGCATTCTTTACTGCATCTTCTGCTTCTTGGGCTTGGCTTTTGACTGTTCACAGCAGTTTTGGAAAAAATACTCAATTATTTTACTTTAAAGGGGTACTGTCACCTAAAGGGGTACTGTCACCTTAAGAAGTCATCTTAAAATACAAGTTAATATTTTTATGATGTCATTGTGGGAATGCGCAATTATAAGCCAATCAAATTAATTGACTCTACTTAGACTAATTACTGTACTGGTCAGCTGTTGTTGGGGGGCGAGGGGCAGATTACTGTGACATGAGTTTCAGACTATTTCAGACCGTTTTCAGAGAGACCACGTGATCTACTGTATTATACTATTATAATTGCAGGGCGTGTCAGCAGGCCTTTAAGTATAAAGTTAAAGTTGCTATAAGCAGTTTTCTGCTGCATAAGCAGGAAACAGGCAATTGCTTATTTTTATTTTTTATTTTTATTTTATTATATTCAGGCTAACAATGCTCCCTAATAAAAATCTAGTCTCTGTGGTGCTTCTAGGAGCCGCAGTCTGCCTCCAAAACTATTATTTTATCTGTAAGAAGCTCTGTCACTAGCAGCTCATTGGTGTATGAACCAGCTGACCGGGGCTAAAAGGATTGACAGACAGGTCAACCAATTGGCCTGCCAAATAAGCAGACCAATGACAGAACTTCTCACAGATAAAAATAATAGTTTTGGAGGCAGATTGCGTACCCAGGTAGTGTCACAGAGGCAACATTGCTTTAGGAAGCATGGTTAGCCATCTGAATATAATAAAATAAAAATAAGCAATTGCCCGTTTCCTGCTTATGTCAGCAGAAAACTGCATAATAGCAACTTTAAGTGGTGTTACCTGAAGCTAAAAATGCAATATCCCCAGGACCCCATAGGCCCGGCAGGCATTCCATCTGTGCTCATTGGTAGAAATGTTGTCGTCTGCACATAAGGCTTGTGTTTGAATCCTGGGAAGAACACAAATCTTATGGATTGCATTGAAAGAAAGGAGAAAAGACAGAAATGTTAGAGGT
The DNA here is from genome assembly GCF_963921795.1 of Nannobrachium achirus. Lineage (NCBI taxonomy): Eukaryota > Metazoa > Chordata > Actinopteri > Myctophiformes > Myctophidae > Nannobrachium > Nannobrachium achirus. The sequence goes on along the minus strand of NC_137825.1, from coordinate 20,826,755 downwards.
GCAAACGAGGTAACTCTTGATTTAGCAGCTGGCACTGTGCTCTATGCTGGCACCTAACGTCAGAGAATGTTAGGCTTTCCCTTGGCAAGTTGAATTCAATTAATTACCACTGCCACTTAGTGAAAATTACCATTCAGAGGTTAATAGTCACAGCAGTATTGCAGTCATGTGACCGCACATTCATTTTGTAAGCCACCTTTACAGTTATCCCAGGCTACGTGTGGTTAATTCTTGCAATTGAATGATGTTTAGTTATGGTACTGTGTACATCCAAATTCATTTTTTATTAAGTAATTACATATTTCCACCCGAACCAGTGGAATTAATGATTTGTCATGATGATTGATGATTTCCTATTTTGCTCTTCCAATCCCTCCATGCTTGACCCCGCAAGTCATCACTTCTACCTCGCACGTAATATATTCAGTGTCACGTGACTGGCCGTGACTCTTGAAAATGCACGTGGCTGCTATATTTGTGACCAGGTACCAAGAACCAGAGCATGATTAGCATTGTAACACACAAAGGGAATTTCCATTCCCATTGTTAGCCCAGGTTCTTTCCCAGTAAGACCCCTCCTCACTAAAGAGCTGCCAGAGTAGTGAGTTACTGTGCTGTACTTTACTGTACTGTACTGTACTGTAGTGGTTTTCAACCTGCGGGATTAAAAGTAATCAACAAACACTACCATAAAAATTGGTCAAGCATCGGCCAAATTGTCAAATAATACAAGAAAGAGGCAAATATTTTGAAACTAGCCGATCTACAAGTGCCGCTATTTTGTAGCGGGTTTATTGAGTAACATTAAACCTAACAAACTTTCCATGGACTATGGGATCTGCAGTTGCTGTCCCATACCCCGAAATGTACGGCCATGCCGCGGTTTCATTGGTTGTTGGTTGGTTGTCAGGGAGACATCACAACCATCTGGCAGACGTGGACATTTATATCGATATTATTACAGTACGTCTTATGTGGTCTTACTATGGGCTAAGTCGGATGGGCTCTGACAAAAACCATATAAGGAGTTCCCAATGCAGCTATGTCCAAATATGGAGTGTGTTGTCTAACCTCAATGTGACATCATGGCATCAAGTGCAAACAAATCAGTCAGCTCCATATATGTGCACAAAAGAAGGCATGTCCATATGGCATATGACAGGACTGACAGATACAGAGATCTCCATATAAGGGCGTACCAGTCGGATCGGCAGTGCGACGTAGGTGTAAGGGCCACGTAGTGGCCTGAACTCGAGATGTGAGGGCGACACACTAGGTGATTAAATCAAAGGTAATATTTTTCTGATAGAAAATAACCCCTTTTTTGTACGTTTTTTGTTATTTACCATGTCTCCCAGTAAACCTTTTTTCAGTAGCTTTGTGTCGTCTCCCAGTCCCGCCACTGAGTGGATTTGGACATTATACTCAAGCTTAAACGCAGAGCGCAGTGAAGACCATATCTATTTTGCCCCTATTAAGCTCTTTATGTTGGACTATAAGTGTTTGGAGGCCAGCCAAGAGGGGCTTATATCACGGCTTAGCCAATATGGGATTTGGGGGTTCTATTCTGTGGGTCTGGAGTGTGGGCGCACACAGTGCTGTTTGCAGCAGTCTGGTGAAGACACAAGGGATATAAATGTGACAAGTGTGTCCGAACAGCTGCTTTACGGCAATATGGCAGCTTACGTGCACAATGCAACCATAATCAGAGAATAGACTCCAGATTCCTGAGTGCTAGCTGTGATCGTATAAACATGGACCATTACAGCTAGGTCATTATTTCATCTGTCAGAGTTAACCATTTAAAGTTCTTTTTTATAGTTATAATTTCATTATTTTTCAAATAGTGAAAATTGGCTCAGGGGTAGAGTGGCCGTCTTAGAACACGGAGGGTTCCTCACGGGTTCCCAGTTCGATCCTGGGCTCCCCCACAGTTGGTGTCGAAGTGTCCTTGAGCCTTGCATGGTTTCCTCTGCCATCGGTATATGAATCTCTGTGTGTGTGTGTGTGTGTGTGTGTGTGTGTGTGTGTGTGTGTGTGTGTGTGTGTGTGTGTGTGTGTGTGTGTGTGTGTGTGTGTGTGTGTGTGTGTGTGTGTGTGTGTGTGTGTGTGTGTGTGACCTACTGGTCCAGGCGGCAGGCGCATTCCACTTAGGCATTGCCACATAGGCATGAATGCCTGGCGGCGGCGCCGGTTCGATTCCCGATCCGGACGACCTTTGCCGTGTGTCACTCCCCATGCATCTCTCCTCCATTTCCTGTCAGTCTACTGTCCTATCAATAAAGGCATAAAAGGCAAAAAAATAAAAAAGAATGTGTGTGTAAATGGGTGAAGGTAATGCACCATCTCTGTAAAGCACCTTGGATAAAGGCGCTATATAAATGCACCAATTACGATTTTACAAGGTTTTTTTATGTTTGAAAATCGTTAACAATTTTGATCTGCACTGATATGCCCATAGATGCCATGGTTATTAACACTTGCTAGTGTAGAATAAATGAATGAATGAATGAATGAATGAAACGATAACGGCTGTTTATTGCAAATTCAGAATCAACATTTGGATCACGTCTGGACCTTCATCAGGATCAGTAGAATAAACCGACATCTCTTCAGAAACTCTCATGAATATTTTTGTCCAGGGCATAATTCTTTTTAGAACATAATAAGGAAAAAGGCAGGTGGCAGCATTGTAGAGTTTCTGATGACTGGAAATAATCAAATCAAATCGAATCAAACTTTATTTACAAAGCACATTTAAAACAGCCAAAATTGACCAAAGTGCTGTACAGAGAAGGAGCAAACAATAAAAGCATTTGCATGCACACATAACAAGTGTCAACAAGAACACAACACACATATATGCAGTATACAAGCAAACATTAAAATGCCTCATGTGAGATTAAAAGCTAGAGAAAATAGGTGAGTTTTAACCTGAGATTTAAAAACGCTTATAGATAAAGCAGACCTGATCGAAAAGGGCAGGCTGTTCCATAGCCTGGGGGCTGCAGCCGCGAAAGCGTGGGTGGGCAAATAAGATTGCTCAAGTTTCAATTGAGGATGCCAATTCTAGGATTCTAGGATTGGGACATACGTTGACAGATCAGTGTAAGCCAGGAGGATGCTAGACCTTTCAGACCTTAGTTGGACGTTAACCCACTTAGGCCTAGAATTATTGACTGCTTTAACCAGTGAAAAATAGCAGATATACAAGCTCACAGCGTGGCACCGAGTGCCGCGCTGCAAGCTTGTAGATCTGCTATTTTTGAAAAAGTCGTGAAAATGTGTGCAAATCTTTGAATATATGTATTTTCAAAGCGAATGTTTGTAACTCAAATTTTGCTTCTGGGTGGTCCCTGGAACTAGATATTTTGAGATGGGGGTCCGTGGCCAAATAAATATCATTTTGGGGGTCCTTCACATGAAAAATTATGAGAACCACTGACATAGTAGTTTCTCGAGAACAGACTAACTGAGCTCCAGTGAAGTGAAAAGGACCTTTTCTTTGACGATGGCTGGCCAGATTGCTGACATAGAAACATTGGGTTTTTCAAAAAATCTTAGAAGGATTCAAAAGACACTTAATAGAATCGGGTCAAAATTCAAATTTTCACGATTTTTCAAAAATAGCAGATCTACAAGCTCGCAGCGCGGCACTCGGTGCCGCGCTGTGAGCTTGTATATCTGCTATTTTTGGAGCTGTGTGAAGCACAGGCTCCCTATACGTGGCTGTGTGGGTCTGTGTGTGTGTCTGTCTGTCTGTCTGTGTGTGTGTGTGTGTGTCTGTGTGTATGTAGCCTGAACTTCCTAAACTTCGGCACGCCACTAGTCCCACAGTTTTGCCACCACACACTCGCGCCATATGTCAAATCGACCGGCTTACTCGGGAATCGTGGGCTATTACTTTTCTAAGAGAAAGGTTCTATAGTTTAATTGATATTAATTTATTAGTGAATTAATTTTCCCCATTGACTTATAATGGGAATTGCAAAAACTCACATTCAATTATTTGTCTCTCGCAAACCATAGGGGCTAGAGTTTCAAGACTTGGAGAGGAGGTTCATAATGATTTCAAGGATTAAATAAAAAATAATTGTGTCATTTGGCCACATGGTGGCGCCATAACACCCCACTTTACGTTTTGGCCTGTAACTCTTGAACCGTAGGTCGGAAAATTAAAAATATTTTTTCCCTGGATTCCTTGGGTCATGACGCATCTCCCCATATAGGCCACGCCCATTTGCGCCATGATAGATTTTCCGCCATCTTGAATTTTCTCCAAAACACACTTTTTGCTCCTTCTCCTACATATTTTCTTCAAATGTCACAAAAATCGGTACACATGATCCACACACACACACACACACACACACACACACACACACACACACACACACACACACACACACACACACACACACACACAGCTCCACTTCACACGGGTGTGATTTTTTTATATTTAAAGCATAAAATATTGCGTCATATTGTGTTCAGGCCTTAGTTATACGTTAAAATTAATCGCAGTGATGAAACAAGAAGCCAAGAGCAAAGTCAGATGCAGCAAAGAGAAGCCCTCAAATAGAATGGTGCTGCGTAACCACCAGACATTCCCCGGGATGACTTGACGTTTCCACAGCCCATTGTTTTCACAGCACAGAGAGATGTCGTCACCACTGATAGATTGGATCACCACTGTACACTCGAACTTAGTTTAACAAACGGAGGGTCAGGTTGCAGGACGGACCCGGAGTAGTTACAGTGCACACTATGCCATGTGAAACACAACCTGAGCAAGTTGAAGGCATCTGCCAAGAGGCAAGGAGGGCTCCAATTTCTTAATTTTACTTATTTTTTATCTTGTCACATGTACATATTTACACAGGGTCAGCATTTTTATCATCACACTGTAGTCCATATTATACAAATATTCATGGTATCATTATCCTGGGTTATGAATTCAGTCCATTTCTCCCATTTCTCTGCTGTGACTTTTCCTTTGAGCTTTGGAGGATATCTAACCAGTAAGATTGGGAGATAAGTAACCTTCAGGTCGCATACACAAACTTTGGAAGGCAATGGTAGCCAATTAGGAGGGAATATGGGAAATGGGACAGATCCATGTTGATGACATGACTGTAGAGATACTGTGTACCACTTTACGTGATTTTAGGCCAAAATCTGTAGGAGCAATGTCCAAAAATGTGTTTTTTTTTTTTTAATCTGCCAAATGGTGGTGCTAGATGGGACGGATGCATTGTGATGACATGACTGCAGAGAGACTGTGTACCCCGTTGCGTGATTTTAGGCCAAAATCTGTAGGAGCAATGTCCAAAAATGTGTTTAAAAAAAACGTCCAGATGGTGACGCTAGATGGGACAGATGCATTGTGGTGACATGACTGTAGAGATACTGTGTACCGCGTTGCGTGATTTTAGGGCAAAATCTGTCCCCCTTGTGACGCCCCTGATTGGGTGAGTCAAAGAGAGCCTGTGGCCATTCAGGCTCCAGGCAGCTCTTGGGGCAAATCTCACTATTTTGGGGGAAAAGGGACAACAGTTCAAATTTCTGCTGTTGCATTCACTGCAACTTACCCCATTAGGACCTGAGGCCCATTCTACAAATGTCTTCTAAGCAGTTTTCTGAGAGACATCTGTTGCTATATATCAGTGGTGCTCAAACTTTGTCACCACAGGATGTATTTCTCAATAGAAGCACCTCGAACCACCACAGTTGCGTTAGTTATTAACACATATGGTGCCAACCCCGAGTTTCCCGAGTTTGTATTGGTACTAGTGCTGTGCCAACCCCGAGTTTCCCGAGTTTGGGCCGTTTTTGAAAAAAAAAAAAAAAAAAAAAAATCTAAAAAAAATTTTAAAAATTTTTTTTTTGGACCTCCAGAAATGTATTAGGCATGATCGCGATCGCGAAATTGCATGTTTAACCCCCATACCAACCCATTCTTTCAAACATGGCAGCCATGTTTGTTTACATCTGAAGAAAACATAATGGCTGATAAATCATGAATGCCTGAACGGATTTCCAAGCGGATTTTTTTGTTTGAAAGCTGTGAACAGCATCTACACACGTGGTGCATCATCTAGGCATGGGCGTGCAGTTTTTACACACTTGCACAATTACATGGAAGTCTATGGTAACCATGGCAACGCGAGACATTGAAGAGAAAAAATCATTGCAACATAAGTGTTAACATACTGTACTATACCATACAGATGTGTTAAATAGTGTTTTATTCACTTAAAATAAAATAAAAACTTTATGGATTGCAGCTTTAAAAGGAATGGCCAGTGTCAATTTAGATTCTTTCTTTTTTATATTGAAAATTAATTAATATTTGCGCACCAAATTCAAGATTCTATTAAATAAAATGCATTTTACACTTGACAAATGTATCTCTTAGTTTCTAATATTGCCTGGTTGAAGATTTTTCAGAGCCTTTTGGCTGTATGTTTTTCATCTTGCTGAAGCAGTGGCATCTCTGGTCTGATTGCGTCCACTGGGGTCCAGGGTCCATTTTGTTAACGTTCATGCATCTTTCTGGCAAACTGTTGGCTTCTGTGAAAGGCTAATTTGGTTTTGTTCTTTACCCCCTGCATTAAATCAAAGCGATTACAATAATTGTTAGGGGTTTAGATTCATAAAAAAGCAAAAGATACACCACAGATTATGTACTTTCGGATCATAATCAGCAATAGAGTGGGCAACATAACAGCCTGAACACACATAATGCTTTCTCTCCGTTTTCCAGTCTGAGTCACATTATGAGTCCCTCTTCCTCTCTCATGGGTATTTGTCGCCATGACGTTATCCAGGGCTTCTGTTGTCTTTATTCTTGTTTTAAGGTCCCTGTGCACACACTGCATCTGAAAGTAGAGGGGGCATTAAGATGGTCCTGCAGCAATTACAGGCATTTTAGTCTCCTGATGGACGGAATACCACTAACAAGGCTTCCGGGCCCTTCCCTGCGGTCCTCCCATAATTAGCGGTGGTTGGGGTTGAAATGTTTGCACACTGCCATTTGAAGCGTCATTAAAGGCAGTTAAAGATATAGGTGTACATCTTTTGAATACTGCATAATTGTATTCTGTGAATTAAAAGAATTTGATGACAGAAAAAAAGCTATAGGTGTAAAGTACAGAACAGTGCTGCTGCATAGAATAAGAGCAACGTGCAAGTGTTTGAATGTACTGTATCGATGGATAGATAAGGTCACAGCTGCATTCTGTAGATTTACGGTAGAAGTGAATCCATTACGTATGTATGAGAACGATGGAGTCATTACTGAATGGCTCTCTCTGCAGACGTTGAGTGAAGCCCGATTTGTACTTACAGTAGTTGTACAATGGCGTCCCACGCAGAAAATTGCTGATCTACAAGCTCACAACGTAACGTGAAGCAACGATAAATCATGCTTAATGCTGACAGTGATCCCTAATCACGTGGGAGAGGTTGCATGTAGCACGGAGCAGACAAAAGAATTATCAACTTCCATTGACAAGATAAGCGAAATCCCTCTGTATCCCCCCTGAGCTGTGTTGTACCCGTACCATGTGCATTGTATGCGTCACATAAGGTAGGGGTCTTCAACAGGGTGTCCGGGACCCCTAGGGGGTCCTCAGAGTTACTACAGGGGGTCCTCCAAATCTTCCAATCCTTTTTATATTTACAACTTGAACCCTAGTGTCCATATTCTGAGAACTCTAGCCAAAAATAGCAGATCTACAAGCTCACAATGCCTCGCGCTTCGAGGCGTTGTGAGCTTGTAGATCGGCTATTTTCTGCAAAGAGGTTTGGTGTAGAGGGGAAAAGAGTAGAATAAGTACTTTTTTTAATATATCATGCCTAGCCCTTTTACATTTAACGCTGTGGCATTTTTGTGACAGTAACACAATAGTGATATAATGCATTAATTGGCACAGACAATAGTATTGCAACATAACATTACTTTTTAAAATTGAAACGTCATACTGTATGTAATGTTTTAGATTTAGAAAATGTCTCCCCCAGCTCTGCTCTTTAATATTTTGGACGAGACGAGAATCCTCCATGGAGGATTGTGGCCTGTCTGTGGGTTGTAATGGATGCCTGTCACACTAATCTATCAACTGTAGAGTGTTTTGGTTTTGGCCAGGGCCATGTGGTTTCAATCCCAGTGGGTAATAGAGACCACTCCATTACAGGCTTATGTGCATTATGAAAAATAACCAAAATATAGTAGATAGTATCTATTATCTCCTCCAAGCCTGCAAGGCTGGGAGGCAGAGTTGTTTTTGCCTGTGTGTGTGTGTGTGTGTGTGTGTGTGTGTGTGTGTGTGTGTGTGTGTGTGTGTGTGTGTGTGTGTGTGTGTGTGTGTGTGTGTGTGTGTGTGTGTGTGTGTGTGTGTGTGTGTGTGTGTGTGTCTGACTGTCTGTCAGTTATTGGAGCTGTGTGAAGCACAGGCTCCCTATACGTGGCTGTGTGGGTCTGTGGGTCTGTGTGTGTGTATGTAGCCTGAACTTCCTAAACTTCGGCACGCCACTAGTCCCACAGTTTTGCCACCACACACTCGCGCCATATGTCAAATCGACCGGCTTACTCGGGAATCGTGGGCTATTACTTTTCTAAGAGAAAGGTTCTATAGTTTAATTGATATTAATTTATTAGTGAATTAATTTTCCCCATTGACTTATAATGGGAATCGCAAAAACTCACATTCAATTATTTGTCTCTCGCAAACCATAGGGGCTAGAGTTTCAAGACTTGGAGAGGAGGTTCATAATGATTTCAAGGATTAAATGAAAAATAATTGTGTCATTTGGCCGCATGGTGGCGCCATAACACCCCACTTTACGTTTTGGCCTGTAACTCTTGAACCGTAGGTCGGAAAATTAAAAATATTTTTTTCCCTGGATTCCTTGGGCCATGACGCATCTCCCCATATAGGCCACGCCCATTTGCGCCATGATAGATTGTCCGCCATCTTGAATTTTCTCCAAAACACACTTTTTGCTCCTTTTCCTACATATTTTCTTCAAATGTCACAAAAATCGGTACACATGATCCACACACACACACACACACACACACACACAGCTCCACTTCACACGGGTGTGATTTTTTTCCTTCTTTTCTATTGATTGAATACTTTTATTAGTCAGAAATGTAAACAGCACTTGGTACAGTATGAAATGAAAGCCAAAAGGATAACACAACAGTCCTGGGGATTTGTTACCATTGTTGTCCTTTCTAGTTCCCATTCAGACACAGCACATTCTGTCCATCCACATCCTGACATTTAAATGAAAGCAGGATTTTGACAGTGTACCAACAACATTACCATCTAACTCAGGTGTGGGCAACTTTGATGATGGAGAGGGCCACTATATTTTCACATTCACTCCAGAGGGCCGCAATGCATATATAGTCAAAAAATAGAAAAAATGGCAGATCTACAAGTTCAAAACGCGTCCCAGTGCGATGTGTTTTGAGCTTGTATTTCTTCTATTTTTGCTATTTTTGAATTGGAATCCGGAATTCTTTTTAGCATTTTCTTTGTATTGGAATCCTGAAAAGTAACATTCTTATTTAATTTCAAATGCATTTATATGTTCTTATGTTAACTTTTTAACTTAAATACAAATAAATTAGACCTAAAAAAGACTTGTGCTAAGACATTACACTACTAATATAAACTGAAGTAATTGAAGCGGATCATGTTTGCACGTTTGGAATTATAACAGCTGAAATCAATAATATATCAGTATTCCGATATTAACCTGAGGGCCGCATTAAGTGAAGGTGGGGGCCGCATGTGGCATCTAACTGAAAGGATTTTCTATCTCTTCGAATAGAACCAAAAACAAACATTCAATGTCCTTTATAAACCGGCAAGTCCAGAGGGGTGACCCTGGCTGCCAGTGACAGCCAGGGTCACTGGCGTTACGGCTTTTCCGGTCAAACGCTGTCACTGTGTGCTTCGTCCCACAGTGACGAGGTGACACATCTTAAACCACTCAGCCCTGCATCTCTCCGTTCCTCTCCAGTCATGTAATAGGCCAGACTGACACCAGCGTTCAAGTTGTGACAAAAGCAGCACTGGCATGATGAATGAATGACTCGTAATAAGCCTATTTGTCTGGGGGTTGTATCATCTGCCTGATGCCTTTTGTCAATGACTTGATTCCATTACATAAAGCTATTTGTTATCTTGCCTGATGATTAGTAATGTCACACTTTTCTGCCAAATACAGGCTGGTGTGGGCTTTCCCTCGGTCCTAAATGCATCCATATATCTAAATGAGTTGCTAGTGCATGCCAGCAGGGGTGTCGCACCACATTCTGGGCCCTGGGTGCAAGGATTCACTCACATTTTGTTCTTTAACTATTGAAAAATAGCAGATATACAAGCTCACAGCTTGTAGATCTGCTATTTTTGAAAGAAATCGGGAAAATGTGTGCAACTCTTTGAATATTTCAAATCCTTCTGAAAAAAAAACCTATGTTTCTATGTCAGTGGTGCTCAGACAGTTTCATGTGAAGGACCCCCAAAATGATTTGGTCACGGACCCCCATCTCAAAATATTTAGTTCCAGGGACCCCCCCCCCAGGAGCAAAATTTGAGTTATAAATGTTCGCTTAAAAAATATATACTGTATATTCAAAGATTTGCACACAACTTTTCAAAGATAGCAGATCTACAAGTGCCACGCTGCGAGCTTGTATTATCTGCTATTTTTCAATATTTAAAGTATAAAATAATGAAGGCCCCTCCACCTTGGCCCTAGTAACTCAGTCCCACTTTCCCCCCCTTGTGACGCCCCTGGCGGATGCCAGCGTTACTGATGCGTGCCGCTCTGACAAATCTAATGAAGACGGCCCATTCGGTCATCAATCCCTTTCTCTGCTCAAAGAGTAAAATGAATCCAGGAAACAGTGGCATGCGTCAAAGTGACAACGCTCCTCATTAAGAAGCTTGCCAGTGCATTAGGGTGGATAATGTATCTGAACGCTGCACAGCACGGTGGCCACGAAAGAGCGGCAAAAAGTGATTTTGATTAAACTCCTGCATGGTTACGCCATGGCTATTGATCATCTGGCTTTTTTTTTTTTGTTCAAGCTTTCGCCGTTCTTAATTATTTAAGGTCCAAAGTTAATTATTCAAATCCACTGTAGTGCCATCCGGCTTTGTCGGGCGTCTATGTGAACACAATTGTGTGTGTGTGTGTGTGTGTGTGTGTGTGTGTGTGTGTGTGTGTGTGTGTGTGTGTGTGTGTGTGTGTGTGTGTGTGTGTGTGTGTGTATATATATGTATGTACAGTATGTATGTTGTATGTATGTATGTATGTATATGTATGTATGTATGTGTATAAATGTGTATAAATATATATATATATATATATATATATATATATATATATATATATATATATATATTAGGGGTGCAACGGTTCACAAAATTCATGGCTTGAAATGAGGTATTGGTGTATGTGTCAAATTAATTAACAGACACACTATGCATGCACGTAGCACATTAGAAAAAGCAGTCCATCTGTAACCAGGTGTGGTTATTTCAATAAAACCATTGTTGGAAAATGGAAAGAAGGCATTTAACTTCTTTATTCTATGTGTACTGTGCAGTGTGCATGCATGGATTTGGATATGCTATTCATTATCTGGGTTAGGCAGGCAGGGGACCTGAAGCAGAAAAAACATTAAAAACGATATAATGCAATTGTTTTTACTAATATCGTGAGTAATATCGATATCAAGGTATTCAACAACGTTACCTAATATCACCCAGCCTTAATATATATACTGTATATATGATGTAATGCCTCTTTAGTAGTAGCCAAGTAATTTGAGACACGGTGGGAGTCTAACTCAAACTCACGACCGACGAGGATTACCAGGCACACCATAATAGTTCTTTCCTGTTTACGACCTCCCCCATTTAATTAGGCCCACACAATTCTATCCTAATTTGTCATTCCAGCAGATGCCACGGAAGAATAGGTGTTTATGAAACACATGCTGGGTGGGTTATATTAAGACCATGCTGGGTTGATGGCGCCAGGTTTCAGATGATGCCATCCAGGGCGTCATTAGGATGCACGTTGTGTTTTCTGACTGCCATGGTGAGAGGACGGGGGTGTCACAAGGGGGGGGAGGGGGACTGAGTTACCAGGGCCCAAGGTGGAGGGGCCTTCATTATTTTAAACTTTAGCTATTGAAACATAGCAGATATACAAGCTCACAGCCGCGCTGCGAGCTTGTATATCTGCTATTTTTGAGAAGTCGTGAAAATGTGTGCAAATCTTTGATGTATTTTTTAAGCGAACATTTGTAACTCAAATGTTGCTTCTGGGGGGTCCCTGGAACTTAATATTTTGAGATGGGGGGTCCGTTGCCAAATACATATCATTTTGAGGGTCCTTCACATAAAAACGTTTGAGCACCACCGATATATAAACATAGTTTAAAAAGAAAGTAGAAGGATTTAAAATATTCAGATATAAAAATAGCACAGAGTGCCACACTGCAAGCTTGTACTGTATATCTGCTATTTTTCAATAGTTAAAGCACAAAATAATGCGTTCCCAGTCTAATGGGTTTTAACCCCCTCCCCCTATGAAGAACATTCATGGGGGGCCCGCAGTGAATCCTTGTACCCAGGGCCCAGAATTTGGTGCGACACCCCTGGTGCAAGGACAGGGCACATCATGCAGATGCAGACGGTGTAAATGCCATTCTGAGCTCTGGACGGGGTTTGCAGCTGCCTCACAAAATGACTTATTATCTATCCATTACACACCCCACGAAGCCTTGAATTCATGGAGATGTTTCCTAAGCCAATAATTTGATGGCCATCCATCAGCTGAACTATTCCTTTAAACCCCATGCATTGCTGAGCGGAGTCCCCTCAGTGTCTTTTCTGTTTTCGCTCTACACGAATTATCTTCGCTGAAAATAATAGCAGATTGTTTTCCCAGAACGCCGGGGTTTAAGTGGTTAAGACGTTAAGACAATTTCACAGTCATCATGTCTGTTCCCCCTGACACTGTTGTGCAGAGAGCTTTTATAAGACCACGGATGAGCTCTGTGGGTCCTGCCTTGGACAAGTTGTTGATTTTGAAACATAGAAGGTCAAAAGGGGGTCATAATGAGTTATCCCTCCTGGTACTGTAAGCCCCTCTTACACGGCCTGTTCAAGGCTGGAATGTTGCGCCACCATTTCTCCTCGCTGTTCTTTAAAACAGGGGTCTTCAACGTTTTCAGGCCAAGGACCCCTTAGCTGAGAGAGAGATGGAGCAGGGACCCCCAGATTCCATATAGTTTCATCGTTTGACAGCACAATCATCAGTGTATTTTGGATTCATGTCATGATTCATGTTAGTTTTATCAGATATTTAACCACTTGAACCGTCAATACTTAATAAACGTGACCTCTCACTCTGTACTTAGTATGCTCTTTTTTCCCCTCTACACCAAACCTCTTTGCAGAAAATAGCCGATCTACGCTTGTAGATCGGTTATTTTTGGCTAAAGTTCTCAGAATATGGACATTAGGGTTCTAGCCTTCTAAAGTTTGTGTATGCGACCTGACGGTCGCTTATCTCCCAATTTTTGGGAGTCTTACTGGTCTTATTTGGAAAACAGCCTTTACATGCTTCAGTACTGGAGCTTCTAGGACTGCTCTACTACATTGTCAGTCCATTTTGTATCTGTATTTTAGGAAATACTGTGTATGCGTAGGCTGTACTGTACCTTGTAAATGTATAGAATCTACTGACAACAGCTGTCAAACAGCATAGTGTAACACTAGACACTGTAGACACGGACACTGTTGTGCATTCCTCTGATTCTGGAACGCCGGCATGCGATGTATGTAGAAGCACGGAGGCAGCTTTGTTTGGTTTTTAAAAAGCATTAATGATAGCTCTTCGTTATGCCACTGTCGCGGGATCTCTGTAGTGTCGACCCGGTTCTTTTCCCCCTATGGCACAGCGAATCATTTAACCACATAAACCCTGGCGTCCCTATTTTGGGCATGTCAACATAGACATACATTTTTATTAGACTTTTCAAAAATAGAAATTTGAAAATAGCCTATCTACAAGGGCACAGTTCGCTTTTTTTTCCCGAATAACTCACAGCTCACAGATCGTCTTCTTTTTCTCTCTGAATAGCAAAAGTATAAAGTAGGGCTTAAGTAGTTAACTGTGAGAGTGTAAAAATAGAACCTTGAAGGAGAGAAACAACGGCAGTTATGACTTAAAATATTATGACTGAGGACACGTCACAGGTCTGCAGTGTCCTGTAGCCATCCCCCATATAGTTCTGAGCTGGAGTCACACCGTAATGACACTGTAAATGTCTCAAACGTTTTCACTGCGTGGCTCCAGTCGATCAGATTTATGGCTTTTGCCATAAATGTACTAATGTGCTGTTATCACCTTGGGGGTTTAAGTAAAGAAGAAGCATCGTAAGCACAGTAAAGGCTAGGGCAGCTGCTCATAATGCATCCCTCCCATTCCAGGCTTGTTAGCAAGGACATTTATTATGTCCAAGGTGTCTTTCACAATACAGAGAGTACAGTACACCTTATTTGCACTGGCAATGTTTTTTGGAGCTGTGTGGAACAAGCTCCGCTATAAGCAGCAATGTGTGTCCAGTGTCCCACAACTGTCCGGTTGAGTTTGAACAGGATTTGCGCATGCGCGACCGACCGCACGCACGCACACACACACACACACACACACACACACACACACACACACACACACACACACACACACACACACACACACACGGCTCGAACGACCGAACACACAGAGAACGTAGCAATTAGCAAATCTACAAGCTCACAATGAGTCGCATCCCGGCTGAAATTGACTAGTAAAGGCAGCCGTACACTACACGATAATCGGGGCATTTAATTACCCTCCCGACAGTCGGGCTGCCTCCAAACGGGCAGCAGACGACCACAATCACAACTACAATATCACCGCTGACGGCGTCGCGCACAGCAAATACCGAAGCGTTGAAACGGCACATCTGTAGACAGCGCGAGCCCCAGACACACACACTCCCAAGAACAGGAGCGCTCCACCTTGTACACGAGCACATATATAGCCTACGTCCTTTGGTGCTCCCCAGACCCCCGCACCAACATGCAACAATGGCCAGAGAACCCACATAGCAAACAGGTTTGGCCCAAATCCGGCTGAAATCCGGCAGGTCTGGCTGACTATGGCTTGTGTGCCACACATCTCCAACGAGTCATCACAGTGTCTCTACATCATAACATAACAGCTGGGTTTCTCACTTTCTCATAGTGAACTAGAGCGCCCAATAACACCAGTCCAGGGTGCCTCAGAATACTTTGATAATATTTAGAATGTATCAATATCTTGTAGTGAGCTTGTAAATCTGCTACTTTTGGTGAATATCCCCTTAGAATAGGGATGCTGGCCTGTGATTGAATGCCAAGTATAAATGTTTATTTTAAAATTTAAATCTGTCCTAATGAAAGATTTAAGGGAGCCTCCGCACACTCAAAAGTGTGCAAAATCATGTTCTTCATTTTCAGTTAAATAAAGTGCAAGCTTTTGGTCATAGACCTTCTTCATGCAGCACCTCGATGAGCGGTGGTCCTTTCACTATTAATCTGTCCTATAGAAGCAGATATTTTCTCAAGTTATATGTTTGTTAGGCCTATTATGGACAGTATTTGTTATTATTTCAAATAATAGTAAATATGCTGCATTTGCATAAAGCAAGTATTTTTCTACTCCCATGTTGATATTTGTATTAATATCTGTTTAAGGTAGATTTAGAACACACACACACACACACACACACACACACACACACACACACACACACACACACACACACACACACACACACACACACACGCACACACAGAGAGATCTAGAAGACAGAATGTAAAAATATAATCTAGAACACATAGAATCAATCTAAAAAATATAGAACTAGAACACATAATGTATAGCTCTAGAACACATAGAATGTATATAGAACACTTAGAATTCATAGATCTAAAACGCAATCAAAAACATAGATCTGGAACTGCTCAAATTCACAGCTCCACTTCGAACCGAGGTTTGATTTTTTTTTAATCTCTAGATGCGTGTGGGCTAGTATTATCTGCTATTTTTGGATAATGTTCCCACCCAGAATAGGGATGCTAGGGTTCAAGTTGTTAATGTAAAAGAATAAATAACTGGACTGCACTCTCGAGATGCCAACTCGTGCCCTGGGCACTCACAGCCAAATATGTCTGGTAATTTGCGTCACTTTCCGGAGAAAACGACGAGTGCTGATTTTGTCGACTAAAACTATGACGAAAAATGTTTGTCGACTGCGTTTTTTTTCACTGACAAAAACTAAATAAAAACTAAGCCGTGATGACTAAAACTAAGACTAAATGTATTGACAATTTCGTCAACAAAAACGAGACTAAAACATTAGGGAGGGACTAGTGGAGAAGAGAGTAATTTTGGTTGTTCTCAGGTGTTGCGTGTTGAAAATAGCCGATCTACAAGCTCACAGCGCGTCGCAGTGCGACGCGTTGTGAGCTTGTAGATCGGCTATTTTCAGCACGCAACCAAGTGTAAAATAAGTATATTTAGTCGCCTAAAAACGTATGATATTTAGTCTACTAAAATTAGACTAAAACTAAAACTTTTCAGGTGACTAAGTTATGACTAAAACTAAATGACAATTTATTCAAAAGACTATGACTAAAACTAAATCAAAATGTTCTGTCAAAAACAACATTAAACAGCAGAGCGTGCAAGTATGGTGATGATGGCTGTCTGTATCGTGGGTATGTACATCAGGTCGCACTTGTTGGTTGGTGCCAACGTCACAGAGAACACTGGTTCTTCACCTCTATAGTTCAGTGGTTTTCAACCTTTTCAGGCCTTGGATCCCCAGTTAAAATAATATTTTAACTGGGGATCCAAGCACTAAGAGTTGAGGCAATACATTTTGTATAACATGGTTCTATTGTGAAAATAGCAGATCTACATGCTCACAACGCCTTGCGTTGCGAAGCGTTGTGAGCTTCTAATATTTGACAATAATGTTTATTTTTTCATTTTAGAGGTATTAAAAAGTCCTTAAATTGTCACTTAAGAAATGTGCAGATACCCTCTATACACTTACACTTTATGTTGGTTTGTTTACTAATTGAGACAGAAAACAATATTACACATTAAGTTATCTGGGGACCCCCCAAAATAATTTGGGGACCCCCCCCTGGTGGTCCCGACCCACAGGTTGAGAACCACTGCTTTAGTTCATCCATGTGAGAAACAAACTTTATACATACATACCTGTACTCACATACAGACAGCCCTCATCACCCTACTACAAATAAAAGTTCCTATTTTAAAGATTTGGCGACCCCCTGGCCTTCCCCCTATAATAACTCCCTGGCCCCCTGTTGAAAACCCATGCCATGGACCCAAATGGAAGCCGGACAAAGTGGATGAGCTTTCCTAAGCAACGTTGACTTGACTGAGCTCTGCTGAGCCCTCACAAATCTCTGGCCTTCCACCGAAAGGGAGCGTTGATCCCAGAGGCTGCCCACAGGCACCGCCAGGCGTTATGTGCTTGTAGATCTGCTATTTTCACTAGTTTTGTGCGACAGTCTTATGTGATTAAGCAGGGCGTTACTTTACGGAAAAACGTACACATTTGAAACTTGGAGATATAGAAGATTTAGATATAGTCATAGATGTTCTATAACAGGGGTCTTCAACAGGGGGTCCGGGACCCCTAGGGGGTCCTCTGAGTTACTACAGGGGGTCCTCCAAACATAGGCGGACTTTGCCATTTGCCCTGGGGGGGGGGGGGGGGCAGGCTTGAGCAGCAACATGCCAATTGTCAACCAACCCCTCAACACTAACTTATCACACTGTCCAACTACTGTTATTCATTGTGACCACTAGTGTACCAAATAAAACACAAGTACAATTATGTGTGGTTAGAGCAGTGTCATTTTACAAATTGTGTTCATCATTAAGTAAAATAGCTACTTTCATTATTGGAAACACAGTTGCAGTTTACAAGAAATGCCAATAAGAATAAACCTTTTGATAATCTCAGCTATAATTCCTAAATGGCTACAAAACATTTTGTTTGATGCAGGACAATCATTATTGTAATTTAATTTATTTTAAGTAATGAACAATAAGGGAATATCAGTGAATAATAACTTAAAAAAATAGATATTTTTACATTTTAAACCCCTTTTTAATTATGTTTCAAGCCTAATATGTGTAATCTTTGTGTACAGTTTGGATATTGCAGGTATGTTCAGGTATATTCATAGTCTGACAACCCCCATTCTTAGCAATGCTATCTTCAGAGAGAGAGAGAGAGGCTCTGATCACTTAACATTCCAATCAATCAACTTATTTAACCAGCTGGTCTCTGTGTGATGGGGAGAAACCAGTGACTATTAGTTGATTAATTCTTTAAAAAATCATAACTCTTGACAGGAATGGGCTAGAGACTTACTTTTTTTCCCTAAATGCTCAGAAATGCACCCCCATAAAGTCTGCCCATGCCTCCAAATCTTTGTGTGATAGAAACTTGTTTTTCCCCCCTTTTTTATATCAACCACTTGAACCCTAGCGTCCTTTTGACAAAGAGCTTTGGAGGGGGAAAAGAGCAGACTAAGTACAGTGAAAGGTCAAGTTTATTAAGTATTGACGGTTCAAGTGGTTAAATATCTGAAAACACACATTAAAATACACTGATGATTGTGCTGTCAAACAATGAAACTATATGTAATCTATGATATGGTTGTAGGGGTCCCTGCTTCATCTCTCTCTCAACTAAGGGGTCCTTGGCCTGAAAACGTTGAAGGCCCCTGTTCTATAAGGTCACAGCGTGGTGTGGTGTATGATTCATTGAGCTTGTAGATCTGCTGTTTTCCTTTTTATTGTTTGAATTAAGGCTGGGCAATATATCGTAAATATATCGATATCGAAGTATCAACATGTGAGGTATACATATCGACAAAGACGTCTTGAAATGAGGTATTATTTCCAGGTGTGTGGTTATTTAAATAAAGCCATTGTTGGAAAATGGAAATAAGGCATTTAATTCCTTTATTCTATGTGTACTGTGCAGTGTGCATGCATACTTTTACCCAAGTACATTTTGAGTATTTGTACATTGCAGTATTGCGGCACTCGGTGCTGCGCTGTGAGCTTGCATATCTGCTATTCTTCAATAGCCAAAGTATAAAATAATTTCAGGTCTTAAAATTCCAGTTTAAAATCTCACTTACCCGTGTAATAGGGATACGTTGTGCAGTACGACACTAAACAACATGCCACCACATGTGTGATGCGTCGGGGACACCGCGGTGAAGGTGCTAAGTGTTTTTTGTCACTGCAGAGTGTTAAGTCTGAGCGAGGCCACTGGCCGGCCGGTCAGACACGGGTCAGAAAGAATTCAAGGCTTTGATACACATAGCCGTGTTCATACTTCTATGCAGGATTGGATTTGCTGCTGCTTTTGATATAATTATCGTTGAGAAGATACAATGTCTCCACGATATGCCTTTTTAGACGTATCGTATATATTGTTATACAATCGAGGGAGCCTTGTAAAAAATCCTGTTAATACAGAGGACTATTCCAGAGGCACCTGCTTAATTTTTTCAAGCTATTCGGCAGGTGATTGGATGGGACTGTCTGTCTATCACAGTCACTCATATTTTTTCAAATGCACTTCACGTCGCGGTCCTCTAATGGGGATCGAGGCTGGGCGCGGAGGACCGCGACGTGAAGTGCGTTTGAAAAAAAAGACTTGTAGCACTACCGGCTTGTTCGTGGTAGCGGCAAAGATGAATAGTGAAAGTAAGCAACTCACACCCGGTCTTGCTCAGTTCCCACCCTTAGCTGCCGCTGATGGATTCGAACCGGGCGCTGTTCAATCTCTGAGCGTAATGTCATAATGATGGTAATGTCATCTGTTGTTGAGCAGTATCCAAACTGGTCAAGGCAGGTTGTTGTTGAGCATGCATTGACTCATAGTACTGTAGTTGTTTTACTCTGCCCCCTTGTGGATTCCACCATCTGTCAGCAAAATATACATAAATTACTAGAGCTAATAGATATTTTATTGCCCCTTTGTGCGTTTCATTTGTTGTCATCATCCTGTTTGCCATTCACTGCGACTGTCAGTAGTTCCAGGCTCTCACACCGTCTGCCGTCATTTCGCTTCTTCACAACCGCCGGGCCGGTCAGAGACATAAAGAGATTTGCCGTCTTTCAAAGAGGCAGATAAAAAATAAATGGAGGTGTTTTCTCATTATGGCGCTATCAATAGCGGCCGGGTGACAATAAAAATTCACATCATGGAAATGAGCTGTGCTCATCTCATTCATTATGGATACCTTTTGGCTGCTTGTTTAAGGATGGCCATTGTGTCATTTCTAGACACACCAAAAGCCAGGTAAGGTCACAAGGAACCCGGTTGTGCATTGTTGTCACAAGGAAACATGTGCTTAGTTATTGTTGTCTCTCTCTTAAATCTTTTCACCCAATGTACTGTAGTCATTATTTGAATTCGCAATTTCCCACATGGCTGTGAGGTGTGTAGGTGTTTTTGATAGATCTTTTATTTTATTGATTTTATGGACTCTCTTTGGATTAAGTCTGCTAAATGCCTAAGTTGTTGTGTCTGCTATCCTCTGGCTTAGAGTTGTGTGTGAGAGTGAATGAAACTATAAGAAATTGACCCGGAACAGGAAAGGGGAATGCCTAGGGCAGGGGTGGGCAACTTTGATGATGGAGAGGGCCACTATATTTCCACCTTCACTCCACAGGGCCACATTGCATATTGCTACGTCCTACTTTGTCATTCTAGTATCTCATACAATAGAAGCAAAAATAGCAGATCTGCAAACTCAAAACGCATCACGCTGCGATGCGTTTTGAGCTTGTAGATTGGCTATTTTAGCTTCTTTTGAATTGGAATCTTGAATAATTTTTTGTTTATTTTTGAATGGGAATCCTGAAATGTAACATTTTGATTTAATTCAAACACATTTAGTTATATACTCATGTTAACTGTATGAACCTAAATACAAATACATTTTAATACTACTATACTAGTCATTAAGCTACTAATATATAGACTGACAGAATTAAAGCAGGTCATGTTTAGAATTGTAACAGCTGAAATCAATAATATATCAGTATTCTGATATCAACCAGGGGCCGCATTACGTGAAGGTGGGGGCTGCATGTGGCCCCCGGGCCGCCAGTTGCCCATGTATGGCCTAGGGGAACCTAACCCTAACCTCAGTAAAACTAACACTGGTGAAATGCTAACCTGCCGACGCTCCATCCGATGCTCCATCCTGGCGTCCTCACGGGAAGACGGTGCGACGCTGCTGCGTGCACGTTTTTCCCAACGAGTTTGAGCACAGCGGTGGGGGTGTGAGGGTGTGGGGGGAGGACTCGTCTTTAGGACTGGGACACTCTTGGAGCTCGCCCAAGCGACACATTGGCTCCCCGCGCCCGGCCTCCGATCCGCAAACACGGCAATGTGTGTTTGTTGTAACATGTGACCAAGCTGGAGTCACCGTGGAGTATTAGTCTTTATACTCCAGGGGTCTCATTTTCATTGACAGCACTATCTTCAGTTTAAAAATGATGATTTACAAGCTCACAATGCCTCGCAGCACTAGGCATTGTGTACTTGTAGATCTATCTACTTGTGTCTTCTATGTTCCCCTCAGAATGAGGATTCTAGGGTTCAAGTCGTTAATGTAAAAAATAAAAAGTATGTTCCAATTACACAAAGATTTGGAGGACCCCCGATGTGGCCTCCATATAGGGGCATTCCCATATGAAGTCCTGTTAGATATGGGCTTAATATTGATGACATCAGGAAACTCCATATACTGTATGGGCATAAAAGGGATTCTGTTAGCGTGACATCACAGTGAAGCCAGAGCATGATGTCAGAGCGACAAACCCATATAACCACAGTGTAAGGTGTGACAGACAGACAGACAGACAGAGATACATACGAACAAGCTGTGACCGTTCACATTCTAAACTGCGACCTATGGTCGCAATCACTTATTATGTTGCATGCTGCGACGTCTGAAGAAGCCAAACCACTCACTTTGTGCCTGTAGTCCTGTACACAAGGTCTAACAAAGGAAGAATAAAGAGGAACCTTGAACATGTCTATTCCTGTGCCTCTGCTATACAGGCTTAAGTGAATCGCTTTGACAACTCTCAGAAAGCTGTGTGTGCGCGTGTGCGCGTGCTTGTGTGTGTGTGAGAGAGACGGACATGCGTCTACTCTAGGTGTTACCTGTCTTTAACCCCCTCAAGTGACACAAGTGAGGCCAGTTTCCTTTGACACTTGCTGCGGTGCTGTGCTATACATTCACAGTGATAGAGTTTCAGCTGAGCCCTGTCAAGGGGAGTCACCTGACAACAACCTCTGCTATGTTTGCTAACATCACTGGTGTTTGTTACCTTGCGGTCCATCTCCCAACCATCCTGTTCTGAATGTATGTAATACAGTTCAGTGCTTTATTTGTTTTATTCGGTTTGCGCTTAAATTACTCTCAAGCGTTGTGTATGTTTTGTGGCACAGCGATATTGACAAGTGTCGATGTGGACTGGATTTTTTTCCAGTTGACAAAAGGTTGAGTTGAGTGACGCTCGCCGAAAGGGTTGTGTCGATGACTAGCGAATGTGTGAGCTTGTAGATCTGCAATCTTTGTGTGTGTTTTATCTTTTTACCCCATCTTCTCCCCAATTTAGTCTTTATGCCATTTAATTCCATCCCCACACACATGTCTGTGTTGTCAGTGCTGTTGTATCCTACTGACTCACCTGCCAGTGAGGAGCCCCCACTGGGAGGACGTAGAGCCTTCGTCCTACTCCTCCCACCCAACACTCCCTGCTGACCAGTGTTGCATTGCTGATTCAATGTTTGGGGGTACGCGATTTTCAGGACGTCACGTGCACGTCGCTTAACACCTACTATACAGGTCTATTGATATGCATAGAGGCTTGTTTCTTTGTTAAAACACCCTGTTGTGACACTAAAGCGTTGTTGAGGTGTGAAATTTTTTTTTTTTTTGCATCAATGGATGTCCGTGTGCATGAGAGGCGTGACACTGGTCAGAAAACATACAGTATGGGTCGGTGACTACCCATGTGACAAGAGCAATACAACACTCCCTGCTGACAGGTGCCGCCTCAGCCTGTAGGAAGGAGTACATGCTCCTACACGTAATGCCCTCCCCGCCCGGCTTCCCTCTCCCCGAACAAGGGCCAATTGTGTTCGTATAGACGCCTGACAAAGCCGGATGCACCACGGTGGATTTGGACCCACAACCTCCGTGGTGGTGGCCAGGCACTTTCACCACTGCGCCACCCGAGAGCCAGATCTGCTATTTTTATTGTTTAAATTTGAATGGATCCCACACTTCTAGTGAAAATTATATAATATGAGTTCTTGTGCACATGCCGATTATGTACCAGTACATGTGAGCGTGTGCCCGTGTGGACGTGTGTGGTGTGTTCCCTTACAGATAACTAGAGATGCACCGATCAGGTTTTTTGGGGCCGATACCGATCACCGATCAGCTGGAATCAATATCTGCCGATACCGATATTACCGATCGATCAAAGCACCGATATTACCACCGATATTACCGATCGATCACAGCGTGAAATCCATAAATTCTTCTATTGTGTCACTGTCGGAGCATTTATATATTTAATGATTCCTCTTACACAACATTGACATTGTATATATTAATTCAATTCAACTTTATATTTTAAGGTCATGATTTGATTCGATTCTCAATATGATATATTATCGTAAATCATTTTAGTCCTAGGAAAATTCCTCCTCAAGAAAAACAAAACAAAAAGGTTTTCTCATAAAGACAGTGGCAATATTGTCTATCCTTCATTATTTTCAAGGTTATTTGGCTATAATGGTTAATAGCAACAATAATAGGCCAAATAGGCCCTTAAGATTTTCTGTACACTATATACATATTTGGGGTCCTTGCTCTTGGCATGAAAATGTTTGAGAACCACTGTTCTTAAACAATATCAGACAACAACATTTCTGTTTGACTGACCTTCCCAGTTTTTTATTTTTATAGACCTGTTTGCTGGAAAAAACAGGATATGGCAACACTTTTTATAGACCTGTTTGCTTGTTTCTGTCGCAGAAACTAAATGGCAACGCGTCATCCTCCTTACATCTAGTGCTAA
Source organism: Nannobrachium achirus (assembly GCF_963921795.1). Lineage (NCBI taxonomy): Eukaryota > Metazoa > Chordata > Actinopteri > Myctophiformes > Myctophidae > Nannobrachium > Nannobrachium achirus. Next base: position 20,802,446 of record NC_137825.1, on the reverse strand, counting down.
CGGTTAGCACCTGTGGAAATGACTGTTTTAAACTATATAAGGGAACTACAAACGTTATCCTTAGATCGACAACAACTACCTCCAACTGTTGTCCTCCAATGACTTTGGAATTATGTTTTTTGGAATTAAGTTTAACATCAACGTTACAGCCTCTCTCTCTTCTCTCACGTCGCAGAGAGAGAGAGAGAGAGAGAGAGAGAGAGAGAGAGAGAGAGAGCGAGAGAGAGAGAGAGAGAGAGAGACGAGCGGAGCCTCGTTAACCCAAAGAGAGAGAGAGAGAGAGAGAGAGAGACACGAGCGGAGCCTCGTTAACCCAAAGAGAGAGAGAGAGAGAGAGACACGAGCGGAGCCTCGTTAACCCAACACAGCTGAAAACGCATTCATCTGATCACTCAAATCGTGGATTTTACTTTGAGAAGTCAACACCTACAAAGGTAGAAGTAGGCTACTATTCCAATGGTGTATCCAATATGTTTAAAACAAACAACTTTCATCTCACTCTGTCCCCCTTTCTTCGGTGCATGTCTGTGTGTGGTGTGGGAGGAGGGGGGGGATTAAGTGGCTCACAGACAGAAGTGAACATGGAGCCGCACGCACGCACGCACGCACGCACGCACGCACGCACACACACACACACACACACACACACACACACACACACACACACACACACACACACAAGAGAAGAGAGGAGAACAGAGCTCTCCTTCGTCAGAAGCACGCATGCACAACGCGCACGTGAATCGAACGTCAACGTCCCTTTTGCTTCAATCCCTTGATCGGCTCGCTTTGATCCAATTATGGAAACACCGATCAAAACCGATATGGCCTTGATCGGCCGATCTGATATCGGAACCGATCAATCGGTTCACCTCTACAGATAACATGCTGTTTATCTCTCAGATTGATCTCATGGGTATTATTTCTGACGGGGAAATCTCGCTCCTTCGACGAGTCATTCTTTCTATGAGCGTCGGCAGGTTAGCTACTCACCCGCGTCACGGTTACTGAGGTTAGGGTCAGGGTTTGGGTTAGGTTTAGGCATAGAGGTTAATAACATTCGCCCACAAACAGATATGTCGCAATATCGACACGCTCCCTTTTCTGACAGTTTTTCTGCACAATCTGCACATTTGTTGTAGGTCCAAAGCTCATTTATAATACAGTAGGCTAGTGTGAATATTATAAATATTAATGTGTTTTTCGTGTCACATAGCCAACTCATATTTACAACTTGCATGCCTGCACAGATCAGGTTGAAATTGCTACGCTTAACGGTAGAGAAGAGAAAAATATGTAAAAAAAAAACAACACTTTCTTAATTTAAAGCATTTCTCGAACCACGGAAGCCCTGTATTCTTCATGCGACGAATAGCAGCCAAGCTTGTAGCTTGTATCGGCTATTTGTATCTGTAAAGAAACAATTGTTGCATTCTTGAGACTCATTGTTAGTGCCTGTCCTCCTTGAGCTTTGCAATGTAACATCAAAACAACAGAGGTGTCACCAGAGTTGTGAAGTTGGCACTCTGTCGGTTTGATAACATTATCTACCGTACTATACACACCAGACTGGAAAGTAGGGTGTCTGTAAGCCGGCTTTACATTTTGTTGTATGACGGTGTTGTGCACAGAACACTAGTTTAACGATGCAGTGCCATGATCCCCCCCCCCCCCCCCCCCCAAAAAAAAAATCATGATTATCAGGTATTATGATTATACTAGGGGGGAGATTTCTTCCAAAAAAGTGTACAGAAAGAGTTAAAATTAGGTTTTTAGGTGGCCACACCTACCAGTTCATTAAGTATGTCTGGTTTGCAGGTGGGTGGTGACCCAGCTAAAGTTAGCCACACCCACAGTGTTGGTTGAATGGTAAAAGGGGAGGGGATGATTATATGATGTCATTTAATCACTGTTTTTGGATCTGCACTTTTGACCCACAAGGTGTCAACCTCCAGGAAGAAACCCCAAATACAAAGGGAATACATAATCGCTCCTAACAACCACACCGGGGGGACTAATGAAACCAAGAAAAAGTACAAAACTATGGCACCGCCTCTTTAAAGGCCCAATCAGTTTCCTGTGTGTGTGTGTGTGTGTGTGTGTGTGTGTGTGTGTGTGTGTGTGTGTGTGTGTGTGTGTGTGTGTGTGTGTGTGTGTGTGTGTGTGTGTGTGTGTGTGTGTGTGTGTGTGTGTGTGTGTGTGTGTGTGTGTGTGTGTGGTGTCAGCGACAGCGAGGAACAACATTTCTCACTTGTCTCGACTCCCACATCAAGCTGTTATTAGCGTGTCCGCCGTTACGTGGGTCGCGAGCATGCTCGCTACCACGCACCGGGTACACTGCAGCAACCTCCAACTGTTGGCTACCACTGTGGGTCCACAACGGGACGCGTGGGTGTGCGTGTACAACATGTCTCACTTCTCCCGACTCCCACATCCCACATCAAGCTGTTATTAGCGTGTCTGCCGTTACACGCAGTTACGTGAGTCGCGTGTGCGCCACCACGCATCGGGTACACTGCTATGGCTGTGTGCGTGTGTGCGTGTCACACTCTGCCCGAGTGAGGGTAGTGTTTGGCCGAAAAGGCACTTGAATTAAACCTCAAATACTTGAAAATACTCAAAAAAATACTCAAATAGGAAAATAGCAAGACAGAGTCCTTCTTTGCAAAAACAGCAAGTGATTTATTCACCTTTTTGTGTCCCAGTAAAATGGTGCTCACAAAATACAGCACAAACTGAAAACTATTTACAACAGCCTGGCCAGAATGGCATTGGGTCTCTTCAGCTCCACAGTCCTACTTTGACTGACTCAGCAAGTGGCAAGTCCCCCTGTTAAATAGGCTAGGCCCCTCCCACGGACAGTACCAATCTTGAATTGATTCCACAATTCACATAAAAAAACAGTATAACCAATGTCCAAAGACAATACAAATCATTGACACAAATCATCATCACATCTCATCAAATAATTACTCACATAATGATTAAACTATTTACACACAAACACACAGATAATGATCAGTAGGAGGGACCGAGCATACTCCCTACCATGGAGTCAGGCACTATAAAAGGCAGCCTGCTGCTACAATCGGGTAGGTGGCGGTATTCACCTAGACACGTTGGTTGTAACCCGCCATTAAAACTAACGAAGAAGAAGAAGAAGACAATCGGGTCCTTTCCCACTACCCAGAACCAGGAAGCACTGTGGTATGAAAAATAACAAACATTTTCAAATAGCAAAACTCTTCAACTTATAATAAAAAATGACAAATGTTAAACTTTACCCTGTGTTATGTGAAATACAGAAGACCTAGTAAATGTCGTACCATCAGTGGCAGGGTGAGCTGCCGTGTGTGTGTGTGTGTGTGTGTGTGTGTGTGTGTGTGTGTGTGTGTGTGTGTGTGTGTGTGTGTGTGTGCGTGTGCGTGTGCGCATGCGTGTGTGCGTGCGTGCGTGCGTGTGTGTGTTGTAACGGGTATGGGATAACTCTATGTGGAAGCAAGCACAGTTGCCAACCCCCTGCAACTCAGAATCTTGCTAATCAATGACGAGAACTGAGAAGTCCAATATACTGTGATGCTACTTTAATTTCAAAGTATGATGTACTGTTATTCCATGTTTACTGATCGACTATATTCACAATTATAGCAAAGTCTAATCCTTCAATACATGGGACTCCTCCATGGGTAACTAATCTACAATTGCAGCCAGGTCTGCTCCTTACATTTGTGCTCCTACATTTTCTCATCCAAGCATCATTTAAAGTTACTGTCCATCCCTCATATAATGTGCACACTCCATAACCCACACTCGCTGCATATCATTTCAGAGCACATATCTTCGAACGGGTAAGGACTAGTACAGGGGTCTTCAACAGGTGATCCGGGATCCCTAGGGGGTCCTCAGAGTTACTACAGGGGGTCCTCCAAATCTGTCTTTGTGTTTTCTCGATTTGTAGATTTTTTTTATATTAACCACTTGAACCCTAGCGTTCATATTCTGATAACTTGAGCCAGAAGGCGTTGTAAGCTTGTAGATCTGCTATTTTCGGCAAAGAGGTTTGGTGTAGAGGGGGAAAAGAGCAAACTAAGTACGGAGTGAAAGGTCAAGTTTATTAAGTATTGACAGTTCAAGTGGTTAAACATGCAAAACCACAAATTGACATGAATCCAAAATACACTGATGATCGTGACGTAAAATGACTAAACTATATGGAATCTATGAGAAGGTTGAGGGGGGGGTCCCTGCTTCATCTCTCTCTCTCAACTAAGGGGTCCTTGGCCTGAAAACGTTGAAGACCCCTGGAATAGTATGTTTATATCCAGCAAATCAAATATTTAATTAGCCTTTGTGTTTGTTTGTTTTTTCAGGTGGTGCTCGTTTTTGCTCTCAGCATCGGTGCCCTTGTAATATACTTCATAGATTCCTCTGAGTAAGTATTTCTATCTACTTAATATATGCACTCATTCATTGTTATGACCCTGTAATTATTGAATGCTTTAACCAGTGAAAAATAGCAGATATACAAGCTCACAGCGCGGCACCGAGTGCCGCGCTGCGAGCTTGTAGATCTGCTATTTTTGAAAAATCGTGAAAATTATAATTTTTACCCGATTCTATAAGTGTCTTTTGAATCCTTCTGAGGTTTTTTGAAAAACCTATGTTTCTATGTCAGCAATCTGGCCAGCCATCGTCAAAGAAAAGGTCCTTTTCACTTAACTGGAGCTCAGTTAGTCTGTTCTTGAGAAACTACTATGTCAGTGGTTCTCAAACTTTTTCATGTGAAGGACCCCCAAAATGATATTTATTTGGCCACAGAATCCCATCTCAAAATATTTAGTTCCAGGGATCCCGCAGAAGCAAAATTTGAGTTACAAACGTTTGCTTTAAAAATACATATATTCAAAGATTTGCACACATTTTCACGACTTTTTCAAAAATAGCAGATCTACAAGCTCGCAGCGCGGCACTCGGTGCCGCGCTGTGAACTTGTATATCTGCTATTTTTCAACAGTTAAAGCAGTCAATAATTCTAGGCCTTGCACTCATTCATTGTTATGACCCTGTTAAAGCTTAGTTATCCAGCTGTATCTCTACTTCTTCTACTAACACCCCTCTAGGTATGTCTTTCCCTGATTTCTGAACCCAAGTACCCCCTTCACCCGACTACAGCATTTTGCTTTGAAAACGGCAAGAGAAAACCATTGCTAGCATGAGGCTATGAATGAATGAATGACAGCCCACCTTTTGAGAATGATAACGTTACAAAAATAAGAAATGGAGTGGAAAAAGTTGTAATTAGTGCCTCCTGAGCAGATTTATTTTAGTTTGAATTATGTGTTTGTATTATGTTAATGTGTAATTAATGATGTTGCTCTAGTCAAGTTTTTGATTTAATTTTGTTTACTTGAACCAAAAATAGCTCAATTACAAGCTTGAGCTTGATTACAAATTCACAAAAATAACATTTATAAAATAACAACAGTTGTTGTTGGATTTCAACTAATTAATAATTATATACTAGGGTTTAAGTGGATACAAGTTTACAGACAAGTAAGATTCACATTTTTTCACGATCTCTCCCTGTAGTACCTCTGTGTAACCTATAGGGGTAATGTACCCCCATTTGAGAAACACAGCAAGGTATTCGTTACGTTATTACGAATACCTTACTTAGGTTTTCTGAAAAACGTATCAGTGGTGCTCAAACATTTTCATTTCAAGAACCCCCAAAATGATGTGTCCACTGACCCCCCCCTCCCCCCCATCTCAAAATAGCCTATTTTGTGTACTTAATTTGATTTAAAGCTTTACAGAGCAGCACATTCACATACACGTGTCAGTGTTTTATCATTGAGCATAACAGTAAAATCAATGTGTCCATTTTCCATTTTCTCTCAAGTACCACCTGTAGTAACTCCTGTGTACCCCTAGTGGTACACGTACCCCCATTTGAGAAGCACTGGTTTAGTGCCTTGCAGATGTTTAGTAGTGTTTTCAAGTGGATTCTTTGTTTGACCGGGTACTGGTGAGCAGGCGGGCAGCTGTTCTGGACATATTGAAGTTTATTGAGGACTTTGGAGGTGGTGCCTTGGAGGATACTGTTGCAATAGTCGAGGCGGGAAGTGATGAAAGCACGGATGAGTGTTTCAGCTGCAGAGAATGACAGGGAGGAGAGGAGAGGTTCTTGAGGTGAAAGAAGGCAGTATGAGCTTGTACACAACATCTGCCATTTGAATAGCCAAAGTATAAAGAACCAATGTGATAGTATAAAGCAATAGTTCTCAACCTGTGGGTCGGGACCCCAGGGGAGTTCCCAAATTATTTTGGGGGGGTCCCCAGATGATTAATTTAATGTGCAACATTGTTTGCTCACTCAACAGTAAACACACCAACATAAAGTTTAGAGGGTATGCACATTTCTAAAGTGACAATCTAAGGACATTAATACCTCTAAAATGACAAATTAAACATTGGCCAAATTGTCAAATATTAGAGGCAGATTTACATGATCTACATGCTCACAACGCCTCGCAACGCAAGGTGTTACAGAAAGGGGGCCCAATTGCGAGGTAGGAGGACTTCGACGGACGGTCAGTCGGATTGACGGTCATTTAGACTGAGACTGACCGGCAGTCGGAGGCTGGCGGCCGGGCCCCAGGAGTCCCGGGCCGGTAAGCAGCCGCTTATCCAGCTTACCTGGTATCTCCGCCCCTGGCTGTTGTGCAATTTGAGACAGTTAAGCGTGTGTGAGTGTGTGTGTGGCAGACAGTGGCTGGCTGCTGTGGCGTGTGCATGTGCATGCTGGTCCACACAGTCAAACAGTCCACAGACACTTTTGTATATCCTATTAATAATAATAGACGTTGTGTGAACGTGGTAGCTATAATAGCCTGTATGCCTGCTGCCTGATTTAGCGTCAGCCGTCAGCTGTGTTTTCCAGGCTCCGGTGTTTATTTGTTCCATAATTAGGACGTGCTTGCTACAATGTCTTTTATATACTGTATATAAAGACAGTTGGAAAAGGACTCTGTTCTTAACAAATCACCACATGAGAAAAAAGGCTGTGGCAGCTATTAAGCTTGTTTATAATGTCGGGCTGCGGGCTGTGTCGGTTTCCAATTGTCAATTATGTATCAGGCTTTGGGTCGGTCCCGGGCTGATGTTCTGCCGGGCTGGGTTGGGCTGGGCTCACTTTTTTAGGCCTGATTTAAGATCTAATCCAAAGTCCAAGTAACAGGCACAGGTCAAGCATTCAGCTCAGGCAAGCCGAGCATGTTTCTGGAGACTGGACTCGGGTAACCAGAAACACAGAACATAATTACTGGACTGAAGAGTCCCAGTAAGGTAGTAAGGTAAGTAAGGAAACCTACCTTACTTACCTTACTTTAAAGGAGAGAGTCCTCAGGTGACCATAAACGGAGCCATCTGGTGGATAAGTGTGGAATAGCAGGGGCGGGGAGTTGAAGTTGACGTGGCTGAAGAGGAGAGACAGACAGCGAGGCCAAGTCAGGCTGTAGAGACACATACAGCCGGTGGCAATTCACCTCAAAAGATACAGGTGGAATCACATATCAGACCCAAATGTAGATTATTATGAGATCCTTGTCTTTCTCAAAGACAAAGTGATTAGTTACTAAGTTACTAATTATGCCATCATTATTATAGTAATAGGACGCTCTAATACAGGGGTGTCCAAACCTTTTTCAAAGGGGGCCACATTTGAAAATATTAAAACACCCAAGGGCCGACTATCTCCTGACATAACGTAGCCTACTTTTGAGTTTCGGACTATGCAAAGCATCGCATTTAAACGATTTTATTTAACTATCATCATCAATATTTAATATCAATGGTCTTTTGTCAGCTGTGTGCTCTGAACAAAGCACAAATAACTTAGCCTTATTTCACATTACCAAATGTAACCAGACATGCAAGGTACATCTGGTGACCCCTTCAGAACCCAGGGAACAGGGAACAAAAGGTCCTGACAAATTATACTCTGGGAAAATATTGTTCTTTGACGGTACTGGCCGGCCCGTTATAATACAATTTGGGAATGAAGCCGTGGGGCGTATAAAATTCGTCCTCGGACTCGCAAACCCCCGGGCCACACTTTGGACACCCCTGCTCTAATATCAGACAATTGCTGAAAATATGATAAGACATTTGCATAGAACGTTATAGCTTATAGGTTTTTGATTAGCGTTGGAGACCAAGTGGCCCCACGCGCACATAGTGTGTGTTGTTCTGATAAGCGTTAAGGTCTCATGGTTTACGTGGGATTTGAGCGAACAACATGCCCTCACTTTCCATCTGATCTCCATTCAGGTAACTACCCTGGGCTTACTGGCAAATTTATGATGACAAACGGTCCTCTCTTACAGATGAAAATTGCTTAATCTCGGTAATGAGAGGATTGGACTCTCAGAGCGACAGGAAAGGCAAAAGTTCCGGTTCCAGAACAATCAACAGTCATCACTCATTAAGCTGGGGGAAGTGGAACACCCTTTTAGCAATGTATGCTGCAGTAGTATACTGTTACTGCTGTGTGTTGATGTTTGCACAGGACGTGCCACTCCAGTACACCGGGACAGGGGTGTTGCACCAAATTCAGGGCCCTGGGTACAAGGATTGTTTTGTGCTTTAACTATATTGGAAAATAGCAGATGTACAAGCTTGCGAGCTTGTAGATCTGCTATTTTTGAAAAATCGTGAACATTTGTGCAAGTCTTTGAATATTTCAAATCCTTCTAAGGTTTTCTAGGAAAAACCTATGTTTCTACGTCAGTGGTGGTCAAACCTTTTCATGTGAAGGACCCCTAAATGATAAGTATTTGGCCACGGCCCCCCAAAACGATATGTATTTGGCCATGGACCCCATCTTAAAATATTTAGTTCCAGGGACTCAAAACACTGCAAGGCGCTCGGGGACAAAGACATTGATCTGTGGTCCGCCGTCCCAGATCCCAGGCTCTGTGTTTGTTATTTCATAAGACTACATAAGACAGCTGAGTGTTTGGCTTGCTGTGACATGGTCTCATTTCATTATCTGGCCGAGCCCAGGTCGAGTTACGCGCTCTGTAGTGCCATCTGTAGTGTAGTGCTCCCATGCTGCTCGCAGTGTCCAATACCTTTTCACCTGATGAAGGGTGACCTTTGATCTCTCTATGACCATTTTCCTTCTCCAAGCAGCTTAGTTAAGTGCCCCTTTTCCACTGACATGGCCCAACACCACACCACTCCACACTGCCCACTTGTGCCAGGTTTTCCACTACAAGGACCTGGTGTGAAAGGAGTGGTGTGAAGGAGTGGTGTGAAAGTGGTACTAAACGTGGTATTAAAAAAGTATCCAATCCAGAGTAGGTCTGAGCTAGGCCAAACGGGGCCAAACACTTCATAATGACTGATCACTCACTGACTTTTCATTTAGACCACCAGGAGTAATAGTTGTAATACATGATAATAGATTATATTGTGTTATAATCACTGTTATAATCTATTATGGTGTATTATAATTAGCATAGTCATATAGTGTATCATAATCACATTATTGCGACCGTAGGTCGCAGTTACTTGCACACTATCCAAACCTCCACCGGCTGTCCCTCCGTCACTCCCTCCGTCACTCCCTCCGTCACTCCCTCTGTCACACGTCACACGTCACACTTTTGCCCTGCTCATATCTCTGCAACCGTTGCCCCGATCCATGCCAGATTTTGCACACACACTCCTTGCCTGCCAAACTACAACCTCCAAGGACCCCCGGAGTTTCGGGGACCCCCAGGTCCCTGGGGGACCCCCAGGTGTAAAAAATTACCAAATGTGCAAAAATGACCAAATGACCACCCCAACGGGGCTGCTCACGGGGCATTCCCGGGGACCACCCACTCCTGGTGCTCCAGAACGGATGCAAAAGTGGTGGCGCCCCCAGTGGAGGACCCCCTGCCACTGCAGCTCACATAAAATGCCGTAACTCGGGCTAGGAGCGACCGGGAGAGCCGGGGCCGGTACCTATTCGTCCGCCTTGGCGGCGCGGAGACCCCACCCCTCATTTCTCACATGGCCCTCTAGCGCCACCATGAGGCCGATTCAGATTTTGCCCTAAAATCACGAAAATCACTACACAGTATGTCTACACTCATGTCAACAACATGGATCAGGAAGATTTTGGAAAAACACATTTTTGCTCTATTTATGGAGATAAGCGACCAACGGTCGCTTATCTCCCGATTAGGGAGTCTTACTGGTAGTGTATTATTGCGACCGTAGGTCGCATTTACTATCAAACCCTGCACAAAGTGTAAGTCTGTCAGTCCGTCAGTCCGTCAGTCCGTCAGTCTGTCTGTCACACCTCACACGTCACACTCTTGCCCTGCTCATATCTCCGCAACCGTTGCCCCGATCCATGCCAAATTTTGCACACACACTCCTTACCTGCCAAACTACAACCTCCAAGGACCCCCGGAGCTCCAGGGACCCCCAGGTCCCTGGGGGACCCCCAGATGTAAAAAATGACCAAATATGCTAAACTGACCAAATGACCACCCCAACGGGGCTGCTCACGGGGAATTCCCGGGGACCACCGACTCCTGGTGCTCCAGAACGGATGCAAAAGTGGTGGCGCCCCCAGTGGAGGACCCCCTACACTGCAGCTCACATAAAATGCCGTAACTCCGGCTAGGAGCGACCGGGACAGCCGGGGCCGGTACCTATTCGTCCGCCTTGCCGGCGCGGAGACCCCACCCCTCATTTCTCACATGGCCCTCTTCTAGCGCCACCATGAGGCCGATTCTTGCAAAACACATTTTTGGACACTGCTCCTACAATTGTTGCCCTAAAATCACGCAAATCGGTACACAGTATGTCTACACTCATCCCATCAACATGAATCTCTCCCATATAGCGCCACCTCCAGGCCGATTTTTAAAAACACATTTTTGGACTCTGCTCCTACAGATTTTGCCCTAAAATCACGAAAATCACTACACAGTATGTCTACACTCATGTCATCAACATGGATCAGGAACATTTTGGCAAAACACATTTTTGCCCTATTTGTGGAGATAAGTGACCTACGGTCGCTTATCTCCCGATTAGGGAGCCTTACTGGTAATTAGGATAGTTGTAATACAAATTTATATTGTTTTATAATCACATTTAAAAGGGTCAATTTGTTTCTTACTTTTGTGTAATGGAAAATGGAGATATTTTTATGTGGTGTGGTGTGGTGTAGTGTCACTTAGTGTGGTGCTAAAGCTGCAGTGGAAAGGGGGCTTTAGATACACATGATGGCAGATGGAGAATGGTGACACGGTGGTGGCACCTATTAGGGCTGTTTACTGTGTTTCCCCCGCTCACAGCCACTCTTGTGCTGCTGGAGGACCTTTGTCCTGTTTCTCGTTATCTTGGCAGACCTTTGCAGTCCTTCTATTATTCAAGGAGTTATTTTTGCTCTACCTGTTGTCCCAATGAGCCTGATATGTGGTGACAGAGTGACCAGTTAGTTGCATTCTTGCGTGCCTCGTCGGTGACAATGGGTTGTAACCGATACACCCCCTTCCTGTAATTAGTCCTGCTGTGCGAGGCTTGGATATCGGTGTTAATTTTGTCCACTAAAACCATGATGAAAAATGTCCAAATAGAAACAAATTCTTGTAAACAACAACGCCTTGTTTCTTATTCCCATATGAGACAAAATAATTGACCACAAAGTAATGTATAAGCCGGGAGAGTGAATCAATATGTATATTTAGATTTGACTGTGCTCAGAGAGGAACCAGACAAAAGGTAAACGGTACAGAAATTATGGTTCAATAGCTTGTGCTCTCTCTGACAAATCATGTTTTGACATGAGTACGTGCTGTATGTCAGTTCATGGATGACGTTTAACCAGTTCATAGGATGTTTCCGAGAATGACAAGACCCTGTCACTTATCAAGGGTTGACAATAAGGTCTCAGAGGCATTTGACCGTCGGGCAAGTACAGGTAATTTTCTACTTGCCCAAAGGTCATGCCCACTTGCCCGAAAAGTAAATTGTCCATTGGAAAGTAAAATTTAACCCTTAAAAAAATTTCATACCAAATTTTTTGTCCAAATACCTACATAGTTATGATTGAATATGACGATGGGTTCACAACTATTTTATATTTTTAAATGTAGCAACAGTGAAAACAGCACATTATAGGTAAAGAGTGCTTTTATTTTACATTCCACAGACCAGAAGACGCTTTGGCCACATTCAGGTGTTTAAACAGATATCTCGTACTGTGTTTATAGCTGGTTGCTCCCCTTTCAAACTAGCACTTGCCTGGTCGGGCAACCAGAAAGCACCTGCCCGAAAGTGGGCAAACCTTAGTGTCAATGCCTGCTTATCCACAAGTGGGGTACAGTCCATATACGTGGCAAAGAGTTCATTGTAATCCATGGAGGGAAAAGATGTCCTTTGCTAGTGTCGGCAAGACACCAGCTGTCCCAAGCTGAGCCTTATAAACCATAACAATTCTGTTTTAGGGACAGGCTCCAGACAGTTGATAAGGTAGAGAGTTCGGTTCCACCAGACAGTGACCTGGCCTTGTGGGTGCTTTGCACAGAATTCCACAGAGCCAGGGTTATAATCTGGACATGGCATTAGCATGGCAACAGTGAAACACAGTCACAAGTTCCATATTTATCGATAAAACAAATATTGATATTAACTATAAAAGAAAATTATCTTCTATCTTATCATGTCCGTCGACTACCTTTTTTTCACTGACAAAAACAAAATAAAAACTAAGCTATGAGACTAAATGTATTTGTCAACAAACAAAAATAAGAATAACATGTTAGTGATGAAGAGATCCAGTAGAATTAAAAGACAAGTCATTTTAATGTTATGTTCGGTTGCGCTTGTGTGTTGCGCTCTGCAGATGTTAATGCAATATAACTTATCCCCTTAAAATAGCAGATCTACAATCTTACTTGTAGATCTGCTATTCACAGTATGTATTCCCTCAATCATTTTAAAATGATACTGTAGGTAAGATTTTAATTACCACTGAATTTAACACTTATTTCATTACTTTCTGGGGCTGTGCGCTAACAAATGTCACACCTCAATACTTTCAAATCCAAATGCCTACATAGCTATGATTGCATATGTCTGTATGTTTCACACATTGTTCCATTCCACAGACGAGAAGACAGAGCGCGCTGGCCATGTTCAGGTGTTAAGACAGATATCTGGTGTTGTGTTTATAGACACATACTGTATAGACACAGCTTGTGTCCCCTCTCAAATACGAAAATATGAATTAAAGAACCATGCCATTGTTAGGACTGTATAGAGTACGGTACATGCCAAAGTCCATTGTCAACATCAGCCACAGAGTTTAAAATTGCTAGTTTTTTCGGATATCGGGCTTGTTTACATTTTATCCTTATTCGATAAACATTACAGAATGTACCTGAATACTGTATTTTTGTCTTCATTATAGAATTTTTCCAGCTAAAATTCGAGTTTGAAATACAGCACTTGTAAGGAACCCTTTTTCTAGGTTTATGTATGGCAATTCCCTGTCAATTCCCTGTTTGAACCGCAACCGGCCACATAGATACAGTATGGGCTGTCTTCCTCCATATATGGTCATTCCCATATGAAGTCCTGCTAGATTGGGCTTAATATTGATGACATCAGGGATCTCCATATATGGGCATAAAAGGTATTCTGTTAGAGTGGTTCCCATGACATCACAACATACAATCCCTTTTATGCCCATACATGGAGATCCCTATCTGAACCAGCCACACAGATATGGTCCATGTCTTGGCAATCTGGCCAGTGATGTATATCGATGATATCAGGAATCTTCATAATCTTTATGGGCATAAAAGGGATTCTGGGGATACCCGTATATAGATTTTACATACAGGTAGGTGATGTCACCTGTGATATCACCTGTGATGTCACAGTGATGTATCAGGGGAACCACAGTGTCAGGCGTTACCTACAGACAGACAGAGATACGCGTACAAGGTGTGACGGTTTTCATAGTAAATGGTGTTAGTATAGTAAGTAGCATTGACCCCTGGTAAATGGATTACTGACTGAGGTGGAGCGCCACATCTTCAGTAAACGGTCAGCTCCCTGTACTTACTGCCCCATGCCCAAACCTTGTTACTCTTACACTTTTACACTACAGTTAGCGACATCCAAGATCGAACGATCGAGAATCGTATGTTGCTCTGCAGACAGGGGTGTCACAAGGGGGTTAAAAGTGGGACTGAGTTACTAGGGCCCAAGGTGGAGGGGCCTGGAATTATTTTATCCTTCAGCTATTGAGAAATAGCAGATATACAAGCTCACAGCGAGCTTGTAGATCTGTTATTTTTGAAAAGTCGTGAAAATGTGTGCACATCTTTAAATATATGTATTTTTTAAGCAAACATTTGTAACTAAAATGTTGCTTCTGGGGGGGTCCCTGGAACGAAGTATTTTGAGATGGGGGTCCGTGGCCAAATACATATAATTTTGGGGGTCCTTGACATGAAAAGGTTTGAGCACCACTGACATAGAAACACAGGTTTTTCAAAAAAAAAATTAAAAACTATTTTTCAATAGTTAAAGTACCCAGGGCCCAGAATGTGGTGCGACACCCCTGTCTGCAGCTTTTGGCTATTACAGCCACGATGGAGAGATATCAGGCACACAGGATTCTGCTGTGTCCCATAACAGGCTCAGTCCCTTCCTGGCCAGGCCCACTGGAACTCAATTATTTAGCACAGGCAGGTCTGGTCGCACTGGCTGCAGCCATTACTCTGGCCTGTCACCCCGCTATGACAGCGATGCGGTTGGCTGATGCTTCATTAGTGTGAATGAGGGCAGAACCATCTAACATGTTTGAACTATTCTTAGAGGTGCCAGAAGAACGCTGGTCATGCTGTATTTTACTCTACCATTAAAACAAATAAAAATACTGAAAACATACCTCCCCCCAAGGGGGAAAAGAAAACATTGTCTGTGAATGATGGGCTGAGACAGACATTTGTGTGAGGCTAACTATATATATTATGTATAGCATGGTTGGTTCTGCTTTTATGGTTCTTTGGTTGTCTGGGAGAAGAAGGTAAAAGCATCCACACACTGGTTTAGAGCTCCCAAGCTCCCAGCTTAATGGCGCAACGGTTCCACCTAATAGAGGGCATGCACATGCATAAAGTGAATGGCAAATCGAGTGGCAAAGTGAGTTTAATGTTGTTTAATGCAATTAGATAGGACTTTTCTGTTTGGATGCATGTGCTGTCAAGGCCAGAAAGTAGTTTTTTTGACAATCAGTAGGTGTTCCTGCATAACTTCCAGGTATGATGATGATGTCACGCTCATACCCTCTATACAGTAGGTCTTCATTAAATGGACAACCAAGACAACAACATTTTAGTTGTCTGGTCAACTACTGTGTGCATCAGACAAAACACTAAATCTGTTGAATTGCACTGCTTGTACATCGGATCAGACCAGAAATGATCTGTGACATATTTCATGGTCTGTTTAGTCAATCTTAACAGCTGTATTCAACCAAAGTATGTTATTGTGACACATACTGTGGTTATTATAGTGTCATGGCCCATCCGAGTGACATTAACCAGTATTTATCCTGGGGGGGGGGGGGGGGCTCTTTATCTAACTGCCAGATAGATAAAGAGCATGCAGTGCTACCGAGGCCACATGTTTGGTAAGGAAGTATGTGAGGAGTAGATTCAGCAAAACAAGCAGCACGGAAACAAACCATGACTTATATCAGTGGTTCTCAACTTTTCAGGTCGCGACCCCCCCAAATAATCATATTTGAACTAGGTTATTACTTTTCATGCAGTAATAGTCCTTTTTTTTGTCAAGGGGCTTTTTTTTTGGTTAGCGCTTCGCCTCACAGCTAGAAGGTCCTGGGTTCGATTCCCGCCGGGGGACGCTGTGGGCGCTGGTGGCGTGTTCCTCCCTCCGCGTCATCAGCACCCACACCCTAGGTGGGGTTGGCGATAGGGCCTTTCTGTGTGGAGTTTGCATGTTCTCCCCGTGTCTCCTAGGATAGATGCCCTCACAAAAACATGCAGTAGTCCTGGTTTCTATACTACCTCCCCCTAGCCAGCCAGGTGCTCCCCAATTCCCCTGGCGCGGCAGGGGGAGAGCGGAAACCAGGACTACAGGTTAGGTAGTTGGCACTGGGTGAGAAAATGGGTTGCAAAACCGCGGGATAAAAATTATTTAAAAAAAAAAGTAATAGTCTTTTTTAATTTAAAGGACAACTTTGTTTTTTTTTTACAACAAGGGTTCATATTTTAGATAGTCATTAGAGAAAAGAAAAGATGAGTGTTAAAATGTTTCATTTACTTCTTTCTATCGTTTTAGTGATTTTAATGATTTTGATTTGCATGCATGCCCCCAGGTTGCATGCATGCATGCAAGTGGCTAAATATGTATTTTTAGACGCAATAAGCCCATTCCCAAGATGCACCGCAATCTTTCATGGGCAGATGTGACTTATGGGGGCTGTAAATAGTAACAAAGAAATTGCCTGGTTATTGTGTCTAAAAAGACATATTTAGACACTTGTACGCATGCTCCCACCCATTGAAATCAAAATACTAAAATCTCTAAAACAATAGAAAGCAGTAAATGAAAACATTTTAACACTCATATTTTCTTTTCTCTAATTACAATCTACAATTTGAACCCTTGTTGTAAAAAAACAAAGTTGTCCTTTAATTAAAATTATTTTATATATGTTTAGTTATTAAAAGGGTCTTTAAATTGTCCCCCAATTTGAGAACCACTGATTTACATCTTGTGTGCTTTCTCCTAACATGATGTTGCAGAAATGTGTGATCCTCCTGCATAGCAAGGAATAACAATCTGCATGATTCAGCAATAATACAGTATGTGCCAAGCTCCATTCTGAACTCAATCTAACCTATCACCAGCCCCATCATAAAGGACGTTGAATAATTACAATCTTCAAAAAGGTAGAATATTTTGTGCTATATATTTCTGTCAATGACTATCTATTTTTATAGCAAGTTGGAGTTATATTTATACATTAAAGGCATTGTATGTAACGTTGCCCTGTGTTTATTTTTTTATTTTTTACCAGATAGTTTTCCTCTTTATCAGCCATGGAGTAGTGTGGTGGTGCAGAAACACATTGCCCTCTCACTGTATTTTGGTGCTTTTGCTCCAAGGCCTGTCCATAGTCTCCCCGAAACCGAACCTTTCATCTGAACAGGTCCAGTTCACTACAAAATGACATCACTCGTGACACCGAATTAGAGTTCGGAAAGATGTACGTTGGAAAGTCGGAACTCTCCGACGTAAAGTTTGGTTTCGGATAGAATATGGCCTGGC
Organism: Nannobrachium achirus; assembly: GCF_963921795.1. Classification (NCBI taxonomy): domain Eukaryota; kingdom Metazoa; phylum Chordata; class Actinopteri; order Myctophiformes; family Myctophidae; genus Nannobrachium; species Nannobrachium achirus. The sequence goes on along the minus strand of NC_137825.1, from coordinate 20,785,067 downwards.
CTTTAGGCCCTCTCCCACTGGGCTCGATAACAATAAAAAATATGGTTTTCAATTGAAGTGGATGGCAGCGTCCACACCACAACGATGAAGCCGTCATAATTGATGTGAACGCCGACATATCGTTTTCTTTATCGCGTCCGGTGGGAATGAACCTTTTTAATGGGGACCAAAAACTTCCCTGTCTACCAAAACAAACTATGAAAACGTAAGTATACATGAGGGCAGTGTGTTTCTGCATGCAAATAGTCCACTGACTGATAGCTGCTTGAATAGAAGGAAAGTATTGTTTTTATTTTTGTATTGTTCCGTTATGTAAACAAAGGGCAAAGTTACATACCTGTACCATGCCTTTAAGTCTATTAACCCTTGAAGACCTGGAATTATTTATACTTTAGCTATTGAAAAATAGCAGATATAAAGCTCACAGCATGGCACAGAGTGTCACGCTGTGAGCTTGTAGATCTGCAATTTTTTTAAATCATGAAAATATGAGCAAATCTTTGAATATGTATTTTTCAAAGCAAACTTCAAATCTCTGCTGGTCCGTGGCCAAATTCATGTTATTTTGGGGGTCCTTGACATGAAAACTTTGAGAACCACTGATTTAGAAGTTATTTATAGAATCGGGTCAATATATTCAAAGACTTGCACGCATTTCAGTGATTTTTTCAAAAACAGCAGATCTACAAGCTTGTAGCGCAGCACTCTCGGTGCTGCGCTGTGAGCTTGTACTGTATATCTGCTATTTCTTAATGGTTGAAGCATAAAATAATGGTTTAAGTGGTTCAAATCTAAAGTGATGGCTTAACTGTTTGTCCCTCTGAATGGTTCTGGTAAGTTTTGGATGTACGGTATGTCGTATGTGCCCTCCTTGGTAAGCCTATGATATCATATTTTCCCTGGATAACATTGAGGGTGTCTTGTTTCATTCCCAGGTTGTGGTTATTATTCTTATTTTTCTTTTCTTTTCTTTTTAAAAAAAATAGCCCCATTACCGAGTCCTTACATTTACTTATTTCTCTTTATTTGAATTCTTAGTGCCAGATACAAGCTTTTTGAGGGTGAGACTTCACTACATTGCTAGTATTTGCTATGGCTGCTTGACGTCATCAAAAGGAGACGTGAACCCTGCATGCATTTAACCCTTAAACTACTGCTATGGCTCTTGCATTTCCATGATTCAGACTTTAACACCCTGTGCTTACCTGAAATGAGATGCCATCTACAACACAAGGGGGACACAGTCCTGCAATATCATGGCAACATGAAAATGATATTGCACCCAGAAAGCAGATACATTCTGCAAATTCAAAGATATTTTGGTTTGCAGTTATTTAAGGGTTAACCGGGCGTAACAACAAATTATTGCTTGTGTGACAATGAATGCATGGTTTTTTCTCAACAGAAAAAACTTTGGAAAAAACACAAAATCACAATTTTTGCATTTTACACACTTACTTTATACTCTCTTGAAATGCATTTTCAGGAAAAGAAGAATGCATCTTTTTTTTTTTTTATGTTCACATGAAATCACGTTATGTCATGTTCTTTTGATCAATTGTTTTCTCTTGGGGATCACCAGTTGTTGGACATTAACGCTCCTCATCTCTTTCTCCGTCCCATAGCGATATTGAGTCCTGTCAGAACTTCTACAAGGACTTCACGTTGCAGATCGACATGGCCTTTAATGTGTTCTTCCTGTTGTACTTCGGCCTTCGTGTGAGTATAGCCACTGATGGGTATTTTTCCTGACTAATTACCTTTTGCATGTAATTAACTCATTCGTAGTTTACGGCTGAGGAGCCCGAAGATTTTTCCATGTCTTTCACTGCTGGCTTCTCCTACCTGTTAACGCAGGCGCTAATCCTGTTCCTATCGTGCGTGATCGGACACTGCTATGCATCGTGTGTTTGCGTATTCCATCAGCTTCTCAAATCCGTTGAAACTTTCTCCATCTCCAGAAGTTCTCCATCTGTAAGCCATGATGTTTACACAGAAAGCTAACGGGCCGGAATAGAGGACGGACCACCCGCTTCCGGTTAGCGGCCTCAATGTTAATCGGTCCGCTCAATAATGTGTCCGTGTAGAAACCGATCCCGGTGCATTAGTTCCGGCCTATTTTAGTTCAGCTTCGATAAATTATTATTTTTTAATTAAAGCTTATTAAATCTTCGGGTTCCTCGGGCATGGCAGAGAAGCCCTACAAAGGGGTATTTTTTTGGCAGAGGTTGAGTTAAGACAAGAATAAATACAGTTTTCCCCAAAAGATTAAAAGTACTCCGCACACAAGAAAAGAGTCCACACAAGTGTAATGTCTGTTTTCTCTGTATATTAAATCAATCAGCATACAAAATAATAATGTCCAGTGTTCAATAATCATGTTTCTTCCTGAATACAATGTATAATTCATTCACTGATATTGTTCATTATAGGCACAGAATAGTAGACGTGTCACTATGATTGGCCAGTTAAAACATAACAATGGATGGATCATCAGATGGTCTTGTGTCGTGAGCTCAGTAGCTCGAAGGACAAGGCATGTTTTGGCTTCTCTTTATCTAGTGTCCTGGACAGTATGACATATCTTTGACATTTCTCTGTGGTCATCACCTCTGTACGGACCTGTAGTGGGGCAGCACTAGGGTCCTTCGGACCTCCCATAAGGCGCAGTCTGACTAATTACCTTTTGCATGTAATTAAAACAGGAATAAATACCCATCAGCCACTGTTACAGTACAATCTGATTTCCTTGCTGTTGGGGCAGGAGCCTTGTATGTCCAAAACCGTTCCTTTTTTTATTATTTTAAAAACATTTTAAACTCCAGAAAATAGCAGATCTAAAAGCAAACATCACCTCGGGATGTGAGGCGTTGTGTGCTTTCTGCCATTTTCACTACTTTTGCGTGACACTCTTGTATGCATTAATGCATTAATTCACTCAAACACATACAAACACAAATTCTTGTAGAGGTTTCTGCCCGACAGTGACAATATGTTTTTTGTAAATTAATGCTCGGCTTTGTCGTACCATAGCGTCATACATAATACATGTACAGTACAGTACAGTACATGTATTTGCTTGGGGGAAATGTCAAGGCTCTGTTTCCTTTTTGTTTCACAAATCAAACCCTGCCAAACATCACCGTGATACAGTACAAGTATATTAAGCTTTAAGAAATCATGTGCATGTAGGAGGATGCATGTGGAGCTACGACTGTAGTGAGAAGCAGGATACCGCCTCTGGCTCTGACATACTGTACAGTAAACACCCACCAGTGTTTTGCTTTAATTCACCCACCCAATATGGTGAAAGTTATAAATAATAAATATGGTTCCCAATATGAATCTTGGACTTCATGTGGCCACCTGTGACATCATGATGTCAGTCGACTACGATATCATGTATGACTCTAAATTTGTTTAAAAAAAAAGGTTTCAGCTCCATTTGAACCCCATTAGCTTCTATTTTGTAACTATATACAACTTCTGATTCTTGAAGAGAAGAAGTGCGAATATACAGCTCAATCTCAGAAAATGTTTATATTTTGTAAAAAAGCATTGCAGATCCCATAGCACCCCAAATCATAACTGACTTCGGAAACTTCCCACTGGACTTCAAGCTACTCTGACTTCAGAAGGTTGACATTTCTCTATTATAAATCCTTGTTTTGAGTGGTCTCGTGTAATATTGTAATATTTTGAAATATGGATTTTTGATATGCATGAGCTGCATGCCATATACCGGTAAATTAAAACATTTAACAAAAAAAGATTTGGAATAATTCACTGAATGTGCAATGCATCTAGAATATATGAAAGTTTCAAGAATCTTTACTTTTACAAAATATTCTAATTTTCTGAGCTTGATCTGTAAGCCTTTGTTTGCTACAGAACCTCTTAACCACTCAAATATTTTTGAAAGTTTTCAGAAAAATACGAAAGAAAGAAAACTAATAGAAAATACACCCGTTGCAATAATTCCATTAAGGTGGGAACCCATGGATGCAGACTGCATCATGCAGTTACCGTCCAGGTTAGATCAACCCTGACTGGGAGCATGCAACCTGTTCTACTCAGTTTGATGCTTTGTTTCTTTACTCTCACAGTTCATTGCTGCCAATGACAAGCTGTGGTTCTGGTTGGAAGTCAACTCAGTGGTGGATTTCTTCACAGTTCCTCCTGTGTTCGTGTCTGTATATCTGAACAGGAGTTGGCTTGGTAAGCACATGACGATTTTGCATGCAATTGTCTCTTTTTTTATTTTGATTGTCTGTGGTGCCACCCAGTGGACATTCTTTGAGTAGCAGTTCAGTCCTTATTTGCAGAAGCTCAATCTGTTCAAAGAGAAAACATGCTCTCAGCTATAAATCAGTTCTCTTTCGAGTCTTGTGCATCCGATAAATGTCCACATAGAAATCATCAAATAGGAATTAAAGTACTTTTTACTTTTTATTTTCTGTATCTTTGTCAGATGACAATTCAAGATTGTTGAATGATAATGTCGTTCCCAGTTCTTTTGTCAAGTACAGTAAAGTAGGTTGGTCTCCAGGCGTTGCTCATTGAAATGCCCTTCACCTTTTGAACCGAGCAGCAGTCCAGCCTACCTACGGTATAATACCACTCCATTGAAATCAGTCTATGATTGAAAGGACACACAGGGATGAAAAGTGAATAGGCTTTGTCGGAGGCTCTGGTGTTCGAATTGGAATCAATCTGCAAAATGTGTGAAGCTCATCACTAAGCAGGGGCGTCACAGGGACTGAGTTACTAGGGCCCAAGGTGGAGGGGCCTTAATTATTTTATGCTTTAGCTATTGAAAAATAGCAGATACACAAGCTCACACATGAAAAGGTTTGAGCACCACTGACATGGAAACATGCGTTTTTCACCCCAATAATAACATTTACTTTTTTATACGTTTTGTATTCCATTGGACACAACAGCAGCTCACACATCTAGTGTTGTACTTCACTAGTTTGGATTTTGTCGACTAAAACTATGGCGAATTTCTTTTAACTGACAAAAACTAAGCTATGATGACTAAAACTAAGACTAAATATACTGACAATTTAGTCAACAACTAATGTTAGGGAGAACTAATAGAAGCTCCGGTGTTGCGTTCTGAAAATGGCAGATCTGCAAGCTTGTAGATAGGCTGTTTTCAGCATGGAACCAAGTGACGCCATCAGGGCCTGCCAAAATATATTTTTGTCAACAAAATCAACTGTAGATTTAGTCAAATGAAATCTTAAATTTAGGCAACTAAAACTAGACTAAAAGTAAAACATTTCAGACAACGAAAATATGAGAAAATATAATTTTATTCAAAAGACTGATTAAAACTAAATCAAAATTTGCTGTCAAAACACTAGTTCTTATTCGTCATGTTTTCAAACTCTCCTTGGGTGTTGGTATTCTGTAGGAAGTAGAGTACAGTATGTCTCTGATGTCTTGGTACAGTGGGTAGGTAGTTATTAAGTATAGCTCAGTTTCCACCACGTTTTGTGTGTAGTGAGTGGGTGTCTCCTCGTGGAAGCCAGTCCTGGCTGCCTGTGGCGGCCTCTCTCGAACACAAGACTGTACTCACTGAGTCTGCGCATTGGCAAGGCTTTCCTTCACTTTAGGGTCACAGTGCTCAGGTGTTAAGCCACTGTGTATTCCCGGTTTAGGGCCAAATAGCGTTAGAACTGGCTTTTGGGTTGATTCTGAACCAATGAGTGAGATAGATAATGATTTGATAATGATCAGATGATTTGATTTTAGTTCAGTGGGTTTTCTGTCTGGTGGTTCTGCTTGTTTCTTTGTAGGCCAGGACTTTAATTATGGAGTGTATCTAAATCCCACGGTTGTGGGCAGGTACTTTAGTCTGTCCAGAAGAATAGAGCTATCTTCATTATAAAGCTACAGACGGTAGTTATATATCTTATCAAAGGCTGACGTGTCCATAATGTGCCTCTCTTTTAAATGTCATTTAACAGCAGCTGGGCTGTTCTGATGGCACTGTGGGGAAATTCAAAGCCTGATGGAAAGTCACTCAGAATAGGGTTCATATGTTAGGGAAGTTAGTATTATGCAGTCAATTATGAACTAAGCACTGTAGCCTTTTCTGCTTCCATTGTGTGTGCATCATGTACTATTTCAGATGTTCTAGCCATGCCCATTCTGAAAGATGTGATACGCCACATGGTGTCCTTTGCCACGGTTCTCTGTGCCTGCCTTCTTTTGCAGTGTGCTGATTGGAGGTTGGAGGTAATCATGGGGTATAAAGAACCCTTCGATATTCTTCCTCTATTGCAAATCAAACTGGAGCTCCTTGAATTTAACCCATTAAAACCGTGAAAGTTTAGATTGTAGCCACTTTAAGCGTATGTTATACTTTGGCTATTCAAAAATAGCAGATACACAAGCTCAATGCGTGTCACTTCGAGCCACACTATGAGCTTGTAGATCTGCTATTTTTGAAAAATCAAGAAAATGTCTTTCAATATGTATTCTTTTAGAGTGAACATTTTTATCTAAAATCTTTGCTCCTAGGGGTCTCTGGAACAAAATATGTTTAGATGGGGGGGTCAGCTCTTGGCCCTTAAAGGGATATTCCACTTTCAAAAAAACTTTTTGTCATTTTATGGTCTAATCAGGCTTGTATGAACACCCTGAACAGTTTTAAATTTTCTTCATTCAGTATTTAGATATTTGATGTAAATGTTATCTGGCCCTCCGGCACGCTCAGGCCCCAGGGCCTCTCCCCACACACACTCATTGTAACTTCAAACTCCATTTTAACCATGACAGATTCATTAAAAACACCCATTATTTTTTCTGGTGACTCATACTACCCTCCTAATACGTGAGCAGGCCGTGTTTTTTCCATAACGTTTTTTCATGTATTTTTAATAATTCTTTGGGAAAATGGAAACAATTAAATGCAATAAAAATATATAAAAAATACATGAAAAACGTTATGGAAAAAACATGGCCTGCTCACGTATTAGGAGGGTAGTATGAGTCAGCAGAAAAAATAATGGGTGTTTTTAATGAATCTAAAATGGAGTTTGAAGTTACAATGAGTGTGTGTGGGGAGAGGCCCTTGGCCTGGAGGGCCTAGTAACATTTACATCAAATATCTAAATACTGAATGAAGAAAATTAAAAACTGTTCAGGGTGTTCATACAAGCCTGATTAGACCATACAATGACAAAAAGTTTTTTGAAAGTGGAATATCCCTTAAACAAGACAAAGTTTGAGCACTACTGATAGAGCAACATACTGTAGGTTTTTGGAGCGGTGAAAGCGCTCCCAATAGACAGGTATGTCCGTGGGTATGTCCGTGGGTGGGTGGGTGGCTGGCTGGCCGTGTCCGTAGCCTGGCAATACCTTGAGTGGCCACACACAACACACTAGTTAAGGGAGGGGCGCTGTTTTGTGCAGGCCAGGCACACTCACCACTCACTCACAGGCACAGTTTACAGTTTACAGTTTAGGCATTTAGCAAGCTGCTCAGATTCACCGCTCCACTTCGAACCGAGGTTTGATTTTTTTTCAGAAAACTGTTAGAATCAGCTTCTGGCAGTGGCGTAAATAGCGTGACGCAGACAACGCTATTGCGTGGGGGCAGAGAGTTGTTTGCGGCCCAGTGGCCGAGTCCGGTCGACTTGTGCTGTGAAATCTAATAACAATGTAGGCCTACAGTATACAGACGGAGCTGCTGTTCTCTCCAGTGTCTGCTGCTTCTATTTCCTGTAGTAGGCTGCTACCATTTCAAAATAAAACATGTGTTGAATGATCACATTACAAATTTCCAATACAATGCCTCTTGTTTTGAAATGCCTACTGGTATGACAGGAAGCTCTATAGGGCCCCTTAGTGCTGCTGACGGAACAGGCTGAAGCCAAGACAATGTAAACATATGGAACAAAATGTGCCTAACTGCTCTTTTGTTGTCCTCCTCCTTACTTAAGCAGGTGAGTTGTTGAAAGTTCTTGGTTCTGGAAAGTTCTGGTTCGGCCCTGTAGTGGAAAAGGGGCTTTAGAGAGCATTGGAGAACAATTATTGTTCTGTATAGGTTTGTTTTGGTTCATCAGAGTACAGTTGAACCATGATGACCTCAATGACACTAGCTTAGCTTTAGCCTGAGCCTCTCCATTGGAAACAGTCATTTACTACAGCCTCATTTACTACAGCCGTGTTGCCAGACAACAGTTTGACACACACACACACACACACACACACACACACACACACACACACACACACACACACACACACACACACACACACACACACAGACACACACACAGACACTGCCTTTAGCAGAGTGTACATGTACTGTACATAACAGATGCATTTGCACAGGTTTTTGTGTGGGCGAGGAGAGGACATTTCCACGCCATGCATTCAGCTTAAAGAGCAACGACAATAGCAGTTATTGCATAAGCTGTGATTAATTTAGGATTACCGATGATTCATTCACTAAATCCAATTGACCAAAAATACAAGGATTGACAAATCTTTTCATCTCTCTGCACGCAGCAGCTTTGCCAGACAGACAGTGACCGCATGTGACTTTCTCTCCGGCATGAATGTAAGACGACAGACATTGTGTTCTTGTCTAATAATGTTTTGATTGTCGAGAGCGACGGAGGAGAGGAGGTTACGGGATGAGATGTGGGTTACGTCGCCATGCCATCTGACGGACACAGTCGCTGTCTGGCCTTTTCCTTCTAAAGGAGCTTACCACTGTAATATCCTGATGGGAAAAGGGTTTGCCTTAAGCTTGCCGTTCATGACTGATCACAATGAGGACGCTGTGAGGGGCCGTGGTGATTCAGACGATGCTGAATGAGCGTCCTTCGGTTCTCGCCCCCTGCCCTGCTAGGAGCCAAGATCATGAGACCACCTGAATGTTTTGTTTTGGAGATTTCTTTCTGTTCTTTTTCATGCATAATGTTTAAGGTGCACACTGCTGAGTGAGTGGATGTAAGGACAGGACAGGGACACTTCAAGCTGTTGAATCGTGGAAAGCCTTGAAGTGCCCACTTTTACCCAAGTTTGGACGCATTTAAGTCGGACGTGACTTGACTCCTCTGGCGGTCTGCCCTGAATTGTATTCTAAAATGATTCCCACCAAAATGTTAGTGTACCGGGGGCCCGATGGGGGCACGCGCTCCGAAACGCTCCAGAACACGAGGAGGCGCAAGAAGTCAACCGGGGACCTGTTCCAAAACGGGTACAGGGTCAGGATTGGCCATGGACAAGGCACTGAGAAAGAAGAGCCAGACAACATGTGTCATACAGTTGGCTCGTGCTTCCAGCTAATCTCCTACTGGGGTAAGACCTGGAGGCTGTGGGATGTCTTTCACATCCCAAAGCCAGAGTTATACTTGGTTGCGTGCGGGTGTCGCACAACTACGTGTACAGTAAAGCAGGCCTACCATAACGTTTTTGTCCACTTGAAGATAGCACAACGTTTGCTTTAGTGCCATTATATTTCCCTTATTGTGATTTCCTCTGGCCTTAGTTTGACATCGTCGTCTTGACTTTTGATAGCCAGACATTTCTGTGGTATTCCATACATGTAGTATGTCAGACTCTGCATGGATTTTACATGCTGGCTGAGTGTTTCCTTTTACACATGAGTTTATGTGTGTGTTTACTTACATGGTGTGGCAGATTGAATGGACTATGGATGGGTTCTTTAGTTTCATACTTCACAGTTAGGTGGGGTGTCCTGTGTCGTAGGTAAATTGCTAATTATCAGGGCATTTTGGACAGAGTAAGGAAATGGATTTAAGTGGAATGTTGCATGTCAAGCTACAGACAAAATCAATCTTTTGTCGTCACTTCACCGATGAGTGCATTTCAAATTACATTTGTCTGGTGTTTGACCACTTGAGCCATAACATACTCTGGAAAATGGCTGATCGACAAGCTCACAACGAGTCACAAGACAGTACAATACATTTGTGAGCTTGTAAATCGGTTATTTTCAGGGAAGAGATTGTGTGCTTGAATGAATGAATGAATGAATGTTTATTTATTTCGAACATTTCGACCATTTAAAAAAGTCAAAAAATAGAATACAAATTAGTACACAATAATAATAATAATAATAATGCTTAAAAAAACAATTAAAACAAAAAACAACAAAAGTAAAACACAAAATAACGCACAATAATATTGCATAATAATAATAATAATTTTAATAACATAACTGTTCGAAAAGGAGTAGGAAAGAAGCCTAAGCTTATCAGGTCCTACCCCTATTTTACATTTCTTAAATCAAATTCAATCTGTTTTCTATCTACAACCTCCTATTGTTTTATAATAAAAACTGAACAGTGCTGAACCATACTGTTACCTACGGTATACGCCATTACCATGTACCCTCAACCCTAACACCCCACCCACCTTCTTCCTCTTGTCTGTATCTCCCTAACATCATATTTTTATATTTTATCTTAAATTGCAAAATGGTTCTACTTTTCTTGATTTCAGCATCCAAACTGTCCCATAGAGTCACTCCATTAAATGAAATACCCATACTCTTCAAATTTGTGCGCACATAAGGTTTCTCGAAACTATTTTTGCTCCTTAAATTATACACACATTCTCTCTCCTTAAATAACTTTTGAATGCTACTTGGGAGTAGATGATTCTTGCCTTTATACATTATTTGAGCTGTTTTGAACTTGACCAGATCCTTAAACTTAAGACACTTGGAATTCATGAATAGTATATTTGTGTGTTCCCTATACCCAACATGGTGTACTATTCTCAATGCTCTTTTTTGGAGTATACATAATGGTTGTAAAGTTGTTTTATAGGCATTTCCCCAGACCTCTGCACAGTAAGTCAAATAAGGTAATACAAGTGAGCAATACAAAATATACAACACCCTTTGTTCCAGTATATGTTTTGCTTTCCCCAACACAGCAATGCTCCTTGATAATTTAGTTCTTACATATTTTACTTGCGGCTTCCAAGAAAGTTTGCAGTCCAGTATTACCCCAAGAAACTTAATTTCATATACCCTCTCAATACTTACATGGTCCACTACTAATTGCACACTTATGTCTATTCTCCGATAACCAAAAATCATAAACTTAGTTTTATTCAATTTAAAGATAATCTATTAACGTCAAACCATGTTTTTAATTTATTTATTTCTATTTTAACCATTTCCAAGAGCTGCTGTAAGTTATCTCCAGAACAAAGGATGTTTGTATCATCTGCAAATATGACGTATTTAAATAATCTTGATACTTTAAATATATCATTTATATAGAGAATAAACAGTTTTGGCCCAAGTACTGACCCCTGCGGGACTCCACATATGATGTCTAATACAGTTGATTTGTGATTACCTAACTGAACAAATTGTTGCCTGTTGCTGATATAACTTTTTAACCACTTAAGTCCCACTCCTCTGATCCCATACCTTTCCATTTTTCTAAACAATATATCATGATTAATTGTATCAAACGCCTTTTTTAAATCTATGAATATTCCCACAGTATACTTTCCATTATCTATACAGGTAGTAATTTCCTCTGTTAGCTCCATTAATGCCATGGCTGTAGACCTGTTGGCTCTAAATCCGTATTGGCTTTCTGATAACAAATTATGTTTCTCTATAAAGTTGTCTAACCTAACGATGTAAAGTGCTTAATGTGGTTTGGACATGGATTGGTATTATCTCTCAGAGGTTCAACTAAAGGTTCAGGTTGAGGTCAGTTGTTGATGATTTTACTGGTGTTTTCTGTGTCCAGGACGCAGGACCTCTTGTCGTGAGATTTTAATAAAACTTTTTTTGTTGTTGGTCTAAATACCCTAACATTTTGGATTTGTTGTCCAGTGTTCATTTCGAGTAAAACTATGACGAAAAATGTTCGTCGACTACTTTTCTTCACTGATGTAAACTAAATGAAAACTAAGCTACAACTAAGACTATTTCATTTAAAAAAAAAAAGTTAGGGAGGGACTAGTGGAGAAGAGATCCAGTAGAACTAAAAGACATGTCATTTTATGTTTGGTTGTGCTCTGAAAATAGCAGATCTACAAGCTCACAACGCGTCACAGTCGTAAATCGGCTATACAGTAGCATGCAACCAAGTGTAAAATCAGGCATTACAATGCCATCAAGGCCCGCCAAAATATATATGATTTAGACGACTAAAACTAAACTAAAACTAAAACATTTCAGATGACAAAAATATGACAAAAACAAAACTAAATCTTATTCAAAAGACTAAAACTAAATAAAAAAATATTCTGTCAAAACTAACACTGTTGTTGTCGTGTGCGTACTCATTAAACTGGACCTGTCTCCCGTCCCTCCACCTGTCTCTAATCTAAAGCTTCATTTATACGCTGTTGTTCTTCGGAGCATAAATAAGGCTAATCCAGGTTTTCATTTCGGTCATGTCCTCTCCTTTAGTCCACACAGTAATGAAAAAATGTACCAGGTACTGTAGATATTATAGTTTTGTAACACAGTCGGTCTCCTGAGATTAAAGCATAGAGTAGGAGTTGTCAGTAGAAGAATAGAAGCCAGGTAGAGCTCTCAGATACTGCTGTTTTAGTTTTCTATGTACATTTTTTTGTTTATTTCAATAATTAATGCAAGGTGTTACTCTATTGTTAGATTAAAAAATATACTGTATATACAAATCCAGTGAAGATGATAAAGATGGATGAGCATTTCAAAGGTATGAACGTGTTGTGATCGTGCAGAGCAGAGGTGAATTAGTTTGAGGATGTTTGAATACTTGTTCAGCTTGGATGATTTCTTCATGATGTTTTTTGTTTTTTTCTTCTCGCAGGCTTGAGGTTTTTAAGGGCGTTACGGTTGATACAGTTCTCAGAAATTTTACAGTTTTTGAATATACTAAAAACAAGGTAAGTGTATTTTTTCTTTACAGTGTCTACCATGCTTTCACATTTAACAGCCTGAGTGTTTGGGTCTTTTTGTTCATTTCAGTGATGTCCAGTAATATATTTTACATTATACAGTACTATACAAGCATACTGTATTTTGTGATATTATATCTGTTTAGGTATTCATGTTTATTTTATAGGTCTCACCCACATGAACCCTAGACCTAACCTAACCCTATTCTAGGGTGTACATTCAGTGACCATAGCAGATCTACAAGCTCACAAAGGGGGCGTAATGTGACACACTGTGAGCTTATAGAGCAGCAATCTTTACTACATTTTTTGTTGAGGGGGAAAAGGAGCAGATAATAGCATAGAGCTCTGGGGTATTGGTATGAAAATATACTTAAAGTACCAAAGTAAAAGTATGTTGTGTGACGCATTGTGAACTTGTGGATCTGTTATTTTCAAATAGCCTAGATAAAGTATAAAATAGGGCTTAATTGTCAATTTGGTGTACGTTTTGTAATAACAATCAAACTCAGAGATGTAGCATAGTAGAAGTATAAAGTGTTGATAAATGTAAATATTCAGGTGAAGCTGTGATTATACTGTATATATTATCTACAGTATATGCTTCTGCTGCTTAGGCATTTTGTCCAGCTGTGCAGGAAAGCTTATAGATCAACAAAATGTTTTGGAGTAATCTCCTCACATTCATTCAGATGAAGGCAAAGGCATAAATCATGAATGGAATGAGGCCATGATAATATTGACCTAAATGAATATTCCTGTTTTTATTATTTAATGCAAAAACAGGTGTAGCTATATGAAAACAATAAATAAAAAACTGGAGCAGAGTTCACACAATATTTTTTTCATTTACACCCATACAACACACATTAACAAGTTAAGCCCTATTTTATAATCATATTCTTCCATTAGTTTTTATTATAATTCGCATTTTTGGACAAAATGTGAAACATTTTGACAGCAGTGATGTGTTATAGTGACTGTAGCAAACTCACATTTTAACAAAGGTTCTTGTTTGCTGTTGGGTGTACAAACTGAACTTTTTATTTTTTATTTTTTTTGAATGTCAATCTTTATCACCTGGCTCTCTCTTCTGATAGCAACTCGATAAAACTGGTGAACTTATGTTCAATCTTCATAAGCACATGGCTTACAGCAGCTGGCTTCATACATTTGGTAAGTCATTCAAATTAAGTGAGGTTAGGGCTGGGCAATATGGACAAAATCAAATATCATTGCGACCGTCAGGTCCCAAGTTACTATGAAAAGCTCCACCGGCTGTCTATCCGTCCGTCTGTCCCTCCGTCTGTCCGTCACGTCATGTCACACTTTTGGCCGTACTCTTCTCTCTGCCACCGTTGGCCCTGTCGATGCCAAACTTTGCACACACACATTTCTCACATGGCCCTCTTCTAGCGCCACCATCAGGCAGATTTTTGCAAAACACATTTTTGGACATATTGCACAGCCCTAAGTGAGGTTCAAGGTCAGATTTTGCATTTTTTTTTTTATTAAACGTTACTCTTTCAAATGAAAGCAGCAGGAATCTTTAGGTCTGGTGGTAACTGTATATATTAATGCTGCCAACAGTTCAATCCCCAGTGGAAAAGTTGTAGTTTTGCCATAGATTAATTTCTTTGTTGTACCAATGAATGTTTTCTTCTGTTGAAAATCAGCTGTTTTCATCAAGAAGACACGTTCATGTAATACCCTCCTGCCCACATAGCAAGCTATCTAACTCCTACTATCAAATGTCCATGAAAAAGATAAAGAACAGACTTATTTTGACCTTTCCTCTTGTCTGGTACTATGCTATACAGTATGTGTGGTACTGTATATGGCCACAACTATGGATCATTTACAGTACATAGTGATTATATAATTGATTAGCCTACTTTTTCAATTAATCAAATTACCGATTAAGCACTTAAGTGTTATTGCATACGGTACTTAGCTGCACAAAAGTGTTACAGCGGAAATAATGAAAATAGCAGATCTACATGTTCACATCGCATTGAGAGCTTGTAGATCGGCTATTTTCTTTTCGAAATCTTCGCCTATGACATGTCCCAAATCGGAAATTGATTATTTTCTTCACCTCAACGTATCAATTGTCGATACTTTTTCCTAATCGATTGAATGGATTAGTTCGATTAACAGTTGCAGTGTTGTGTCCATGTGTGCCGTATCAATGCTGACCTCTTTTGCAGGTGGAGAACTCAGGGGACCCATGGGAAAACTTCGCGAATTCCCAGTCACTTTCCTATTGGGAATGTGTCTACTTACTCATGGTTACTATGTCCACTGTCGGCTACGGAGACGTTTATGCAAAAACCACCCTGGGCCGTCTTTTCATGGTCTTCTTCATCCTTGGTGGTTTGGTAAAAAAGAAAACACTCTTATTTTATTTCTGCATGAAAATGCTCCATACAGTATGAACACTGCAGTCCCTAGTCTGGGTGAACAGTCGGTGAAAATGGCTGATCTACAAGCTCATAACAATGTTGTCACAATGCTTGGGGGCGGCCATAGCTAAGTGGTTAGTGAGCCTGCCTGGGGGGCCAGAGCCCCTGGTTGTCCCCAGGTACGATTCCCGGCCAATGTGTCGATGTGTGTCCCTGAGCAAGACTCTTAACCCCTAATTGCTCCAGAGCGCTGTAGAATCCAATGGCTGCTCACTGCTCCTAGTTGTTATAGGATGGGTAAAATGCAGAGGACAAATTTCACGTACAGTATATGCAAATGTAATGTAACAAAAACACCCAAGGCGTGGAGTCCCGTATTGTATTGCATTGTGAGACTGTCTATTTCCGGTCAAAGATGTTTGAAGTTGAGGGGGAAATGGAGGAGGTTTACTAAAATCTCTACATCGAAAATAGATCATAAGTTGTGAGTTGTAGATTGTCTATTTTCGCTGAATGTTTGCCCCAGAGTAGAGATAATCATCATAGAACCTTTAACTCGTAGACAGCTTGTCTACGAGTCACACTGACTGTACTGTACTGTACTGTATGTATAACTTTAGTGTTGAAGGAGTATTGTGAAGGGATACAGGTCGAGTGGGCACCTACAGTAAACATTGTGGGCACCTCAATGTTTAATTGGCAATTTCTTTTTTCTCCAAAATTTCAAGAATAAATGTATACTTTGATTATAACCTGTATGGTACTTCTTGTTTATGCCCAAAATGACTGGCTATATGATATCCACTGGTTTTGTAGCAATTTGTAATTTGTAGCAGTAGAATATTAGTCCTTAAATGTCATTTAAAGAAGTACTATATGTATTTGGCCCACCATTTGAAAAATAAATGTAAATATAAAATAAAATATAAAATAAATATTTAAAAATAAATGCTGGTTCCCAGAGTTCTCTGGTGCCCACTGTTCCGGTTATCTTGTGCAGTATTGTGCAGCATGTACTGTAGTACTTTGTCCCTGTTAAGCTATTTCTGCATTCATTCCCACTTCAAGTGTTGCCGAAGGATGTTCAGTATTCAAAGTGATTTCCATCTGTTATTAATGGTGAAAAGCACTGTGTGGTTTCAGGTGGCTCCGCCTTGGTGTTGTCCTAACCTCTTTCCAACAAACCACATGGAAGGGTGATGATTTGTAGAGCCAGCTTGAAGTAGCGTCTCTCCACAGTCTCACTGTGTAACATGCACACATACTGTACGTACATACTGTACTGTATTTATGGCACAGCCAAGCCATATGCAAGTATCAGTACTGCAATGGAGAAACACTGTTACAAGTAAAAGTCCAGAATTCAACATTTACTTGAGTAAACGTACACAAGTAGTGATATCAAAATGTACTTAAAGTACCAAAAGTAGAAAGTACTCATTATGCAGTTTGTAGATCGTCTATTTTCAAATTGCCGAAATGTATATAGGGCAGAACTTTACACCGCCATGGTGGAAAAAATGAGTATTTTTAGGGACGCTGGGTCATTGAAGGCCGGGGTGATGTTATCCCCACTATCTCCTCAGCTTATGATTGGGACAGGATCACAGAGTATTATCTTAGAGAGGCTTTAAACCTAATTTCACAGAGATGAGTTCACCCACGATACAAGACAATTTAATTCACAAAATGGTAAAAAATAGAATCTACCGTCATCGACACACCGTCACATCTTTAAGCTACTATATTTATCATTGATGTGAATGGACTCAGGTAGAAGAATTTTACTTGAGTAAAATACAAAAGTAATCAAAATCAAAATATAGTATTGCCGTCAAAATATGCTTACAGTACCGAAGTTATAGTACTCAGAAATGTGTCAAAATCTTTCGAAAAGTGCTACAAGCTCAGTTATTCCCCCACTGCTCTTTTAGCCTAGTAAACTGACTCCTCCTGCTCTTTGGCTGTGCTACTCAAATCAACCCGTGTATGTGTGTTTGTTGGACGAACATGGTGCATAAGGCTGTTTCTTAATTTCTTAATCTCTTGACTTTTTCCATCACAGATTGACATGCCAATAGTCATCTGTTGAATTTTTTTCTGCCTTTTTTATTTTCATTTAATTATTTTATTCTAATTTTATTCTCTCATTGCTTGACCTCGACATAATTTCAAACTACATTCACATAGATTTCTTCAGCCATACAACTGACTAATAGTACTTTGCACGTCTTTTCTTTACTTTATCCTTTTTTTTTTTTCTGTTAACAAATAGATGTTAATACTTCTCCTTGACCTAGCCTTTTTTTAAGATATTACGAATATCTTTTTAAGCCAAAAAAAAAGAGGAGCTGCTCTTTCTTCTTTCCTATCTTTTTTTAGTCTCTTCTTCTGTCTCCTATCTTCTCCTTAGGCCATGTTTGCGAGCTACGTCCCTGAAATCATAGAGTTAATAGGAAACCGCAAGAAATATGGTGGTTCCTATAGTGCGGTTAGTGGGAGAAAGTAAGTATTCTGGGAGGTTCTGCTGCCTCCGCCGCAGTAGAACCTTCTCTGCATGCATTCTTTTTGCATCCTTTTTGTCTTGTTCCATGCATGTAGGCCATGTTTGCTCGCTACGTGCCAGAAATTGCCGCTCTCATCCTTAATCGGAAGAAATATGGAGGGAGTTATAACTCGACCAGAGGCAGAAAGTAAGTCAATTGAAAGAGACATATTCCATGGTGTGGTTTTGTGTGACTTAGGAGACAATTTAAGAGGCAATAATTATCACAGAAATATTAATATGGAAACTGTGATCTGAGAATGATGTCCCTATTTTGGGCCACGTCAATATAGTCCAAAAAGTTCAAACATTTTCAGAAATGAAGCTCACAACAAGAAAAAATTCTAAAGTCGAAAATCTTCCAAATCTTTCAAAAATAGCGAAAATAGCTGATCTAAAAGCTTACAACGCGTTGCTTCGTGCCATGTTGTGAGCTTGTAGATTGGCTATCCCTGCTGTTTGTCTTGGTCAAAGACCTCAAATATTTAAAGTGAATAAGTCACACCGTGACTGAAGAACTGGGCCCTGCATATTGTAAGAAATGCATTATATGCTATTGCTTCGTATGTGCTATGCTGTCATGGCTGCTTGTCGTAAACGTAATGTTTGCTGTTAGTCTTGCAAGTGTAATTAATTTGCCATGCTCACAGATGATGTGCAGGGTTTTCTCAGTATAGTACAGTGGAATCAGCTGTGATGGCATCTAATAATATTGGAGACGACAAACACATTTTACAAACAAAAGCCTCAGTACTAATAATGTACGCAGTAAAGAAGTAAAGTCAACAGAAACCAGCTGACTGGAGACTGATGGGTGCCATCACAGTTTATTTGACAATATAGAGAAAATGTTGCACAGGTCTGTTAAAAATTGCATTGTCTGGTAGAATGCTTACGATACATGTTGTGTTTGTATTCTGTGTTTGTAAATCATTCGTTACATCTTTACAATCCACAATATCCTACACTTTATATTATTTAATTCCCACTCATACATTGAAGAAACTAATGATCATGTTAGCATGCTACTTTTAAATTAAATGCCCAGTAGGTAAATCCCCTTGTAATGTATAGACAGGCAGGTGTCATGGCAATCACTAATCTGTATGCAGACGATCCCCTCGTGTCATATTTTAACAGGATGCATGGCTGCAGAAAAAGAAACAGAAACCTTACAAACTGCGCTTTATATAGATTGTAATTAAGAATATACAATATAATCGAATGGGTCCCACTCCCAACCTTTTCTGGATCATGACCCACTAGAAGTGTTCATTGCCCACCCATCGGACCATTTTAATTGGTCAGATCAGTGGGAAGACGAATCAATCAAACAATCGTTTGTGTTCCGGCTTGGATCAATGGAACGGACAATAGTATAGATAAAGTTCCTATTTATCAGTAGGCTATCACAATGCAAACACATTCTTCAAGAAAAAGATACAATTACTTTATAACATGAATGCTATATTTTCATTGGAATCCAATTATTTGGCAATATCCTCATGGCCCACCAGGTTGGGAAGCACTGATATAATCAAGACACCAAAGAATCAAGACACCAAAGAGCTGCAGCAAAATACCACAATGAGTCAATCAATAATGAAATTAAACCAATACACCTGGAAGTACAAACATCTTTTCGCCCCAAAAGTGAATCATGTTTTCAGGGCAGGCTACTTAGCATTCCCTTCATGTGACCATAATCTACAAACTCTTTACAAACTCTACAAAATCTACAAGCTTGTAGATTATCTATTTTCACTATTTTTGTGTGAAACAGTTGTACAAATAGTTATAAAATGTACATGTATAAAATCGAAGTGGTTAATCAGATTTAGTTCTAAAAATATATTTTATAAACTTTCTGCGTTTATTTGTTAATAATTATGGAAAATAAAAATAGAAAAAAATTATCAATAGAATAATCACAATAAAGAACTGGGCCTGATGAGAACACATCCGCTCTGTATTTTCGCATGCCTCTGCTTGCTTCTTGCTGGTTCTGTATTGCTTTCTTGTTTTGTTTTTCCGTACTGGAACAAACACTGCTAGTCTGTTCTCCCAGACTTGCTGCTGTACATTCTTGCCCTTTGTCTTCAGTCCGACCTACACCCTACATTATAATCTTGAGATAAGCATACTGCTATAACTTGAAACTTCATGTAAATCTGTCATTGTTGCCAATGCATGATTTACGCAGACGTTCAAGTTATGCAGTTGTTTCTCAAGATAGATCAGATTCTGGCACAGACACATGGATAGCTCAGCCTTCTGAATTAACTTAACGCTTGCTTTCTGTGCTCGTACCTGTAGTCGTTTGGTCTGTTGTGTAGTCAGTTTGGGAACAGTCTCTTAACCTCATGCTTAGAAACCGAAATTTTGACTGTCACTTATCTTTATATAAGACGTCCTTTGTGGTGGTAATGTAGCTGCAGATGGTATAAATACAGTAGTAATAAATACATGTTGTTATTCTTCATATGACCAAATTACTAGAGTAGCCTACTGTACTGTCCTATTGTACACTATTTGTGTGTTATGATGGAGACAACTACAATACACTGACACCCTATTACAGATGCTGATCATTGCTATGATGATGATTAAAATGTAACCACAATCACCACAAAGGCTAAACCCCAAGCAATTATTACAGATTTAGGACGCTAGTCAATATAAATGCTCACACACTCTCACCTGTCACAGTTTGCTCTGCATGTTTTTCAAGAGCAACAATCCCATTACGATTGTTATCTAGGTAACCAGATACTTAATGTATACTGCTATATTATATGTATACAGTATGGTTATATTAACAATAGTGATACCTTTTGTTTTTTCTCTCTGTTTTTTCTGTAATTGCTTCTGGCTTTTTCCTGGATGTGCTGTCATTATCACTACTATATTGTTTGTCTTTAAATATTCTAAAATCTGTATTTTTAACCATCATAACACATTTCAGCTAAAAGAGTGTACATTGTGTAATGTAAAAATCATTGTACATGCTGTTATTTCATGTTGAAAATATAAATAGGAAATATGTAGTCAGTCGGAAATGTTAGACTGAAATAACTAGCTTGAAATAATGGAAAAGAGACTAAATCAGCTTTATTACAATGTAGAAGCTCACACAATCATGCTATACTGCAGTGTAGATAAAACTATGGCCCTGCTAAATTCTCGTTATCTTTGCGAAAGCTTTAAAGTGAAATGGTATAACGATACAATTGGAGAGGAGACCTATTCATGGCATTTAGTATGATTCATATGGGGATGGAGTCTTCCACACCACTGAACTCTGGTTTCATCCAGAATTGTGATGATGTTTTGGGTTTCTTTGTGTATGTCATGACACCTGGTGCCTATAATGAAGACTACTGTAAATAAGCTGCTGCCCTAGAAAAGGATATTACACAAAATTGCAGTATAATTTGCTGAATACATGTACAGCATGGTGTTTCTTCGCCATTATAGATAGATAGATAGATAGATAGATAGATACCTTTATTATCCCAAGGGGGAAATTCAGTTGTCCAGTAGTAGCACAGCAGTATACAGTTATTTACAAAGTTACAGAGACGTAAGAAAAAATAGATAAGAGGGAAAAAAAACAAAAACAAAGACAAGAGCAGTACAGTACCAATAAAGAGAAGGTGCATCAATAGAGGGGGCGAGTACAGTACTGTAGAGGAACTAACTTCTGATAGATGCAGCATAGACTCCAGTGGACATTTTCATAATCTGTAAACTCGTATCTTTTATAATCTGATATAGATAGAAATCCATAGCTTGCTCTGACCTGGCTGTCTCTCATCAGTGGTGGATTTGCTAGGGGAGATCAGGGCAAACATCCATTCCTCTGCTTTTGAGATGCCCCCTCCTCTGATCATTCATTGTTATTTCCAATGAGGATATCTTTGCTGTCACGCAGAAAGCACTTATCTCCATATTCTAACTTTGTGTGTTTTATTAAAATAAATTAACGCCCTACTTGATCAAACCACATTACTACGGTGTCACACAAAAGCATCAAAAGTAGCAGATCTGCAAGCTCGAAACGCTGTGCGAAGTGCCGCGCGTCAATCTTGTCCATCTGCTACTTTCGGTGTTTTTATTTCATTTATTTGAATCCTGAAAATGTACAGTTTTGGATATAATGAGGTTTAAATACATAATACTAAATTACTAATATGGTCCCCACTCTTTTGGGTATTCTCACATAGGAGCAATTTATTTATTTCCCCATACTAGTATTTACAGTACCCATCCTAACTATTAGGAGCAGAGGGTGCCATTAACACAGTGCTCAGGGAGCAATTAGGGGTTAAGTGTGTTGTTCAGGGACACTTCAACAGTAAGTTCAGTAGCACTAGGCAGGAACCTTCTGGTTCCCAGACAGCACATGTATTTACTTTTGGTAAGAATAGTTATGGCAGCTATGTTAACCACATTAACCCTGGCATTAGGCACAGTTTCAAAAATAAGTCCTATATTTAAGGTTAATGTTAGAAGTATGTATGGCTTAAATGGTTACGAAAATGTCCCCCACACTCATTTTTATTTTTACTAATCGAACCCTGTGTCTCATCATTCAGTCCCAACAGTACATAGGACAGCATTATTGTATATTATCTGACTGGTTTTCTCACCCACCCAACAATTTGCTTTATTTCTACATACATTTAGTTTCACAAATTAAGGTTCAAAACCACATTGTCTTCAGTTAACACTGGTGATGTTTCATGTTTCATTATACCCAGGCCATCTCATCTTTTCAGATTGCAGAACAAAGATGAAGTTGAAAAGGCAGCATATCTTTTGTATTTTCATAACTTTATTCCAGCTACTATTGGGTGTCAATATTATTCTGCCCCTGGTTTTGCAGGCACATCGTGGTCTGTGGACATATTACACTTGAGAGTGTGTCCAACTTTCTAAAAGACTTCCTTCACAAGGACAGGGATGATGTCAATGTAGAAATTGTTTTTCTTCATAAGTAAGTAAATACTATTTTTATTTATGTGTTTGTTTGTTTATGCTTACCCTCTGAAGAGTATATTCAACTTGATCCAACAACAATATGTTTAAGCACTTGAACCCTGGCACGATTGGCATCCCTATTCTGTGGGGAACATTCGCTGGGAATAGCGGATCTACAAGCTACGTGTCGCATTTTGGGAGCTTGTAGATCGGCTATGTTGGCGAAGAGATGTGGTGTATGGCAGTGGTTCTCAACCTTTTCAGGCCGCGTTTCTCTTCCTTTCTTTTTTTTGCCTTTTGAATGCCACACACCAAACGGCAAACAGTTCCATTGTATTGGGGTGATGGCGACCTTGGCAAACCTTGGCTAATGACAAACAAAACATTCTGGATAGAATAGATATGATGTTTTATACTGTGTAACTGCTGCTATATTATAGTTTTCTGAATAATAGTTTTACTTTGGTTGAACTGCCCGTTTAAGGAAGATGCATGTTCCTCTATTTCCATAGTATTTCCCCTAATCTTGAGCTGGAAGCCTTGTTCAAGCGTCACTTCACCCAGGTGGAGTTCTACCAGGGGTCTGTCCTCAATCCACATGATCTGGCCAGAGTCAAGGTAAGTGACAGATGGCGGGGTTGTAATCTCCCTCACTGTCCTATTGTTTCAATTTTGTCCATATAATCGGTGCCGTGCTGCTGTTAAATCCGAGTTATGCTTAGCTGCACGCGGGTGGCACATGCACCTAAAAACAGCCAATCTACAAGCTCACGGTGCTTCACAGTGTGAGACGCGGTGTGATCTTGTAGATCGACTGTTTTCGGTGCGCGCCGCCCGCACCCAAGTAAGTAATAAGTCAGGTTTCCGCTCGCGGTGTCCTCTGTTCTCACAGCACAATCTGTTCCTGTTTTCAGATTGAAAACGCAGACGCCTGTCTGATCCTGGCCAATAAATACTGCGCAGACCCAGATGCTGAAGATGCGTCCAATATCATGAGGTAGAACAATGGTTCTCTAACGTTTTGGGGGCTTCAGTACCCACTTTCCCTGATTTCTAAATCCACGTACCCTGACATTTTGCTTAGAAAACGGCAAGAGAAAACCATATAACATGATGCTATGAATGAATGATAAAATGTAACATTACAAATAATAAATGTAGTGAAATACTGTAGTTGCAATTTACAGTACTCTTGAGCAGATTTGTTTTAAACTGTAGCCATACATTGTAACATTTTCTATTCAATAACAGTTGTGCTAGTCACTCTACACCCACCTTACATATCAGAAGGTTCACACAAAGTTTGTACTGTACTTTTTTTTTTAATCAAAATAGATGCTGCCTTTATACTACTAGTAAGACACCTCAGGGTGCCCTAAAGGGCGAGGTCGCGCCAATTCTTGGCCATCTGGCCAACCACAGCTTTTCTCTGACGATTCTAGTTGTTGTCATTCTGGGGGGAGTTTGTTCATGTTTTTGTGAGGGTATCAACCCTAGGAGATACGGGGAGAACATGCAAACTCCACACAGAAAGGCCCTATCGCCAACCCCACCTAGGGTGTGGGCGCTGATGACTCGGAGGGAGGAACACGCCGCCCATATATGTCCTTAATATTGATAACATAATATTCTTAATAATGTCCTTAATATTGACAATATAGGAATCTCCATATATGGGCATAACACGTACGTAAGTAATGCCAACCAGGGCCTTGGTGAGTTAGGGCCTTGGTTTGATGCCTGTGGATCTCCATATATGGGCATAAGGGGGTACCCTTACAGTACATTCTCATTTTCGGCCTGGGATTTATGACATCAGAAATCTCCATGTATGGGCATAAAAGGTTTTTTTCTTTTTCTGGGAATGACCATATGGACTTTTTATTTTATCCTTTATTAATAATAATATGTTTCCATATACATACAATAAATGTTATGCCCATACATGGAGATGGGCATAAAAAAAAACTACATTAATTAATAATGCAAAGCAGGGCCTTGGTGAGTTAGGGCCTTGGTTTGATGCCTGTGGATCTCCATATATGGGCCATATATGGTACCATAACATTCTCATTTTCGACCTGGAATTTCAGAAATCTCCATGTATGGACATAAAAGATTTTTTCTTTTTCTGGGAATGACCATATATGGACTTTTATACCATGAGAAATCTCGTAGCTTGTCTGACTGTCAGTACAGGAAGTGATGTCACGTGACATCCTTTTTATGCCCATATATGAGTCATTCTGTACCACATGACTGTGACTCACTGACATCACATTGACATCACTTCCTGACTGTGACTCACTGACATCACACTGACATCACTTCCTGTACAGCCGGACGAACAGACAGACAGACAGTCAGTCATACAGACAAGCGTCAAGGTTTTTCAGGGTATAATGCGACCTTCGGTCGCAAAAAGTTGATGGTGTGCAGTTTCCTTTATATTGTAAGAACTCAATTAAAACATTCTTGAAGCTATATTTAACACATTTTATGATGCTTTACTTGTAAAAGAATTGACTGGTTTAAATGTACATGTATGTATTTCTATGTACAGAAATGTTGCGTTGCAACAGAAATAAACTACTTATAATATATGTGTATGAACAGTTAATGAAGTATTCCCATTTTATTTTCATTTCTCACATTAGAGTAATATCAATCAAGAACTACCATCCGAAGATCAGAATAATCACCCAAATGTTACAGTATCACAACAAGGTATGTGCAACTTAGTTTAGGTATCTAGCTTTTTATATCTATGGTCATGAGTCATGACAAAGTGTGGGTGTGAGCTTGGATGCCAGAGGTGCTATATGTTTGTAAGGCCACTAGATGGAGGCATCGGACCTTGTGGATCTGAATACATTACACATGTTGTTTCAATGTGATGAAGCCACTGCCCTGTTTCACATTGTTTTCTGTCATATGGACTTGTTTGTCATTAGCCATGTTTACAAACTCTCCCTGGGATCTCTCTCTCTCTCTCTCTCTCAGGCCCACCTTTTGAACATTCCAAGCTGGACGTGGAAGGAGGGGGACGATGCCATTTGCCTTGCTGAGCTGAAGCTGGGCTTCATCGCCCAGAGTTGCCTGGCCCAGGGCCTCTCCACCATGCTGGCCAACCTCTTCTCCATGCGCTCCTTCATCAAGGTCAGGGGCGTCACAAGGGGGGGAAAAGTGGGACTGAGTTACTAGGGCCCAAGGTGGAGGAGGGGCCTTAATTATTGTATGCTTTAACTATTGAAAATAGCAGATATACAAGCTCACAAAGTGCGCAAGCTTGTAGAACTGCTATTTTTGAAAAGCTGTGAAAATGTGTGCAAAGTTTGAATATAAGTATTTTTTAAGCAAACATTTGTAACTAAAATTTTGCTTCTGGGGCGTCCGTGGAACTAAATATTTTGAGATGGGGGTCCGTGGCCAAATTATTATACAGAATGTCCCATTTCACAAGTTTTCAAATGTATACATTTTATACAAATCCTTTTTTTGAGCGGTCGTGACAACGCTCCTATACGTGGCCGTGTGTGTATGTATGTATGTATGTATGTATGTATGCGTCCGTGTCTGTATGTAGCCTGCAGTACCTTTTTTAACCACACATGTTATGGGAAGGGCGCTGTTGTTCAGACTCACATTCACACACACGCACGCACGCACGCACACGCACACACACACACACGCGCGCAGCCTCCACCGCTCAGTTCACACGAGTGTGATTTTTTAAATAGCCGTGATGCTTTGTGAGCTTGTAGATATCTTCTAATGGCCGAAATGTATACACAGTTGAAGGCTGAAGTGGTTAATGTATGTTTTGTAATAATAATCAAAATCTACAAAGTAACTAGTGACTAAAACTTTCAAATAATTGTATTGCAGAAAAATGACAATATTTCCCTCTGAGATCTAGTGAAGTAAAAGTACTGCAAACTGGAAAACCGTTAAAGTAAAAAATACCTAAACATTTTATTAAAGTACTTGAGTTTTTGATTGATTGAAGAATTTTTTAGAAGTTTGCATGGGAAAAGGTACAGTTTTATGACAGTACAGTTCATTGGTACACGGTCAACTAAAAGGATAAGCTCAAGTAAGCACATAAATTGAGATCTTTTTTTTTTTACTCATATTACATTGAACAGATAAAACAGTTATCTACAGAGAAAATAAGAGTACAATAGTCATTCATTTATAGATATTTTCTGCTTGTGTGTGTTTCAATTCCTTCCAGATTGAGGAGGACACATGGCAGAAGTACTACCTAGAGGGAGTATCCAATGAAATGTACACAGAGTACCTTTCTAGTGCCTTTGTGGGGTTGTCCTTCCCCGTCATTTGTGAGTAAGTACAGCCGAGAAGTACCGTACGTACGTCGGCCTATCAGAGCTCTTTGACCACGAGTAACCATGTTCCCACACAGGGTGCTGTTTCTGCCTGCGTCCATGTCCTTTACATCAGGGGTCTTCAGTGTTTTTCAGCCCAAGGTCCCCTTAGCTGAGAGAGAGATGAAAAAGACCCCTGCTGTACATGGATGGAATGTTTCATATGCTTAATATTCTGTAATCAGATTATTTTTCTCCCCCATCACCACGTGATTATTTGAAATGTATAATGGTTAAATTTGTGTAGCATAATATGCATATAGCATCTGTAGAATAAATCATTTGCACAGCGTTCGCTACATGTCTATAACCTTTAAATTGGTATGGCACTATTAAAAGGGTTTATTAAAAAAAACACTTAATTTGAGATGTTTGGTAAAATGTATTGCACATTTTTGCACACCTCTAATGTATGGTCTATAATATGCTCCTTCACAGACTCTGCTATGTGAAGCTAAAGCTACTACTGATAGCTATTGAATACAAGTCTGACATAAGGGAAAGCAGGTAAGACTTACACATTGTTTTTACTTACAGTAAGTGTGAGCTTGGGGGCATCCAGGTGTAAAGTACCTGTGCAGTAGCACCCATGCAAAACACAAACGAAGTGTCTCTCCTACCACAGTAGGCCTAATGTAGATAACAAGCTACAGTAATTTTCATCTATTCTAAACAAGTCGTCCTCCATGCTGGAAAAAGTGCACACAGCAGAGAATCGCAGATGTGCAGTAGCTCGTTGTCTATAATTAGGCTACTAAAGAGAGGTTTGAGTTTTTGTTTCACTTATGAGCCATTGATCATGAAAGTTCGATCGGTGAATATTTCCAACTCAAACTCAAAAGTTAATTTCTCTCTCCCCAAGCACCTTGGGAGAAGCGGAAGCGTCATCAACACGTCCACTCTCTAAATGTCCTGATAATAGACCTAACCATTAAGCTATGCCACCCACATACTCATACACATTACATGATAAACCATTGAAATTTAAGTGATAAAAATAGCACAATTGGAACAAATGTTAAGCTGATGGCCGCGAGGGACCCCTATAAGATAATATTTGTGTTTGGGGTTCATTCAAAATGATTCAAAATGTTCAAGATTTATCAAAACATTTCAAAAATAGCAGATCTACAAGCTCACAATGGGTTGAGATATGTTGCATTGTGAGCTTCTGAGCAGTATACTGTAGGGTTAAGTGGTTGAACTGATATTTATGCTTTTATCATTTAGCTGGGGACCCCCTGGAACCCCCTGAACCCTAACCCCCTAGACACAATGTACATCCAATAGACAAGTTCTACTAGTACACCCCCTGGACATGGCGCTAGTGTGTCGCAGGGACATTGTAATAACCTGCATGTTTGTTCTTGCAGCACCCTCATAAACCCTGGGAACCATGTGAAAATGCAAGAAGGAACTTTAGGCTTCTTCATTGCCAGTGATGCCAAAGAAGTGAAGAGGTATGTGATTTATATTACAAATACAACAATACAGTATCTAATTTACTTCTTATGTTTTTGAATAATTCACAAGACAACCTGACATGTTCTGAAATTCTAAAAGGAGGGAATAATCAACTTGAGTTGGGAAAACTGTGAATTTCAGCATCACGCTATTAAATCCCAGACCCTATTGAAAGCCAGAACGCTTGCCTGAATGGCAACAAGGAGACAAACGTAATCATTTGAAATTGTTTAGCTGACAAGTTGTGATGGTTCCTTATGAACTGTGCTGCTGTGTCCTGTTTGTAATATTATATTCATATGATATTGACAACAATGCTTCAGTCAGCAGAGAAGTCAATCATTTTATTTATTTTAATCATACTTAAAGGACAACTTTGTTTTTTTACAACAAGGGTTCATATTTGAGTTTGTAATTGCAGAAAAGACAAGATGAGTGTTAAAACGATTTCATTTACTTCCTTCTATTGTTTTAGTGATTTTAATGACATTGATTTAAGTGGTTGGGGGCTTGCGTGCAAGTGGCTAAATATGTATTTTTAGATATAATAAGCCCATTCCCAAGATGCGCCACAATCTTTCATGGGCAGATGTGACTTATAGTAGTATAGCTAGTAGTGTTAAATAGTAATCAAGAAATTGCCAGCCTATTGTGTCTAAAAAGACACATTTAGGCACTTGCACGGATGCCCCAATGCACTGAAATCAAAGTAATTAAAATCGCTAAAACAAATGAAAACATTTTAACACTCATCTTTTCTTTTCTCTAATTACAATCTAAAATATGAACCCCTTTTGTAAAAAAAACAAAGTTGTCCTTTACCGTAATATAATATGTATAGGCTAGAATTGAACAGTCTCTCCATCTCTTCGAGAAAAAGAAATCCTAAAATCAGGAGGAGAGATATTCAATATCAGATTCAATTTTATAGTGTTCCAGTTCCAATTTTGTCTGCTCGTTCCTTTTTGTCAAAATTGGTATCCTGGCCTGAGAATACACTTAGTTTACTAAAGAGCTAGCGAGACGAGAAAACCCCTCTTACTGAACAAACACTCTATTGCAGGGGTCTTCAACGTTTTCAGGCCAAGGACCCCTTAGTCGAGAGAGAGAGATGAAGCAGGGACCCCCCACAAACCATAGTTACCATATACGGTAGTTTAGTTAAACGTTTGACAGCACAACAGTGACAGTGCATTTTGGATTCATGTCAATGTGTGTTTCCAGATATTTAACCACTTGAACCGTCAATACTTAATAAACTTGACATTTCACTCTGTAATTAGTCTGCTCTTTTCCCCCACTACACTTAACCTCTTTGCCAAAAATAGCTGCTGCGAGGCGTTGTGAGCTTGTCGATCTGCTATGGACCCCCTGTTGAAGACCCCTGCTCTATAAGAATATCACTTTACTGCACATTCAAATACAGATTTGGCTTACATGTTGCTCATTTATTTTCAAAGGGCATTATTTTACTGTAAGGCCTGCCACGATGACATTACAGACCCAAAAAGGATAAAGAAATGTGGATGCAAGAAATGTAAGTGCTACAGATTTACTGTACTACCAGAAACATGATGTCTTTCCGAAAGGGCTGTTAGTCTTTATAACATATTGATGTTAAACATAATCATGTCTTTTTACTTGGATGCCGAACAGTCATCGACTGAAGAAAGCATTAGCATAGCAAGCAGGGTGACATTGTCTTTACGTGACCTACTTAACCACCTGTCCAAACCACTTAGTTCCTGCATTAATAATTCACCTTATGAAACCTTGTCGTAACCTGTGCACCAAGAGCGAAGTCATTGGATTTCGCTGTACATGACCACAAACAGGGTCATTGCATGTTTTAACATGTAAGTAAATGTCCCTTCCTGATTGGAATTCTACGCTATTATAGAGAAAATGTATCCAGCCCTGAAACCTATAATCTTTTCAATGTGAGCATAGCGTACACTGAGAGTGTACGGGTTCGCTACGGTACAGGTGGTGTGGGTTTTAGTAATAACAATAGTAAAAATGTGCCCCCAACTTGGAACATTTAAATGTAGGCTATACCATATTTGTGTTTGCATCATTGGTGAACACATCTAACTGTATTATTGTTGATTGCTTGTAATAATGCTACAGTAGGATCGTTTTCTAACATTTCTCCTGCTTTTGGATGTAAACTGAACTGTTGTACACTAACATGCATTAGAGAGAGACTTGGATGTATCCGGCATGTACCTGATCTACCCTACTGAATGCACTTTAAAACTATATGTCTTTCTTTTCAAAATACTCCCCCAGGGGTCCAAATGGACCCTTACAAGGTCTGTAACTAGACCCAGAATGGTCCATTTGCACCCCCTGGTGGGTCCCTGACCAGATGTGGAGAAAGGGTACACTAGAAATGGTTGCCATTTGTGTTGAGAACTGCTTAACCCTAACATTTCATGTATTTCTTTCCTGCTGCTTGGAACTACACACATATGTTTTCTTAAACTCTTTCTCTATAGTGATTTATTGTGAGTAACATGGATTCATTTTACGCCAAAACTCAGCTTGCTACTGTACACCCCTTGATACAAAGCCAGCGTGTTTGACTGTATTGTACATGTGTTGCATGAACGACGACTGACGCTGCCTGTCACAGTACTGTATGTGCACGCTGCTCTGGGATGAAGGCAAATATTCACTCTACACTGACTAGGGCTGTCACGATCATGACATTATTTATACTCGACGATTAGCTGCTGTTGTGCAAATGATTGCGATTAACGGTTGAAATTGTGTGTTTCGCAATGAACATGGGAACATAAATCAAAATAACATTTTTTTCTCTTTCTAGAAAAGTAGTTTGAAATGTGTAGTGGTGTCAAAGTCATACATTTCCAACAAAAAGAAAGAATACTCAAGTGAAGCACAGATATTAAAATTGACTTAAGTACACTACTCAAGCAAATGGACTTAATTACTGACCACCACGGTCCACTGGTCTTAAATAAGGTATCGCATCTTCACTTAGCTTTAACACTGTTACACATCAGCGCTTGGATATGTTATACTGCAGCTGACCACCAGGTGTCCTCCCAGTCTTGCAGTGAATACAGTACAGTTTAGAACAGAACATTACTGTGAAAGAGGATGAGAAATTGGCATTTGTATTTATATATATTATATATTTTCTAAAGTTGGCATGGTCTAAATGGTCTAAATCTAAGTGTTGTCTTTAAAAGTATAATTTTAAGTTGTCCACAACAAATTGCTTTGTATCCCGATGTATCTGTTTTCTATTATCTTGGGAATTCACAACAGAGTTATTCCATATGATTGAACAATGCCAATTGCCAACTGATCCAATGATATTATAACCTCCAGTACATGTTAAGTTCTAATCTGAGTTAGTTTTTTATAGTTTTATGTGAGCCACTGTGATATTTATTTCCATTGTTAGAAGCCCCTGTCATGTTGTGCAGCTCCAATTCTTAGACCCAAGGAGAAAGCATTTTAAAAATGTGTATCTCGGCCAACCTGTGATGTCATATATGAAATATAAGATGTATGACACCCAATTTGGACACGATTTCATACCGATCAGACCACCATTGACAACTGTTAAAATATTTCCAAAAATATAGTGGAGGCACTTCTGTGGCCTACTGGAGGTGTGCGCAAGACATTTGGCACTGATCGGTCCAGGGGCAGGGCTGCACGATATGGACCAAATTTCATATCTCAATATTTATGCCAAATATTTCGATATCGATACGATATACCATATTAACGTACACATTTCATATTCAATATTTTAAGTGTTGCAACAGTGAAAACTAAACCTTATTCAAAAAACTGATAATAATAAGTCAATATCAGTCACGCTTGATTTTAAGTGCTATTGGGTTCCCATGTTATTTTGATATTCTAAGTGTGGCAAAAGGCAACGATATAGCCGATATGGGCAACGATATGGACGATATATTGCCCAGGGCGATATATGCAATATCGTTGCCTTTCGCGATACTGATATTGCGCATGGTCATATCTCGATAACGATACGATAACCATATATTGTGCAGCCCTATCCAGCGGTTTGCAATAGTAGCTCCAGACATACAGACAGACAGACAGACAGACAGACAGACAGACAGACAGACAGACAGACGACCCACTTATAGACAGATAAGACTACTGTAAAAATATTGTTGTGTAAAGAGTGGTGATGGCAAATGCACAAGCGATGGCCCTGCAGCGCGTTGTGTGGAATGGACACAGTACAGAACTCCAAGGCATGTGAACAGAGGCCAGTGGAATAAGGTCCCCGCAGAAGGCTGCTTCTGATTCTGCTAAGGGAATTCATGTCCTTGAATGCCTCACGCTTCCTATAGTCACTCATGTCACATTTTTCCCTCCCAACTAACGTGGCCCTCTGACCTAATGATATTTCCATCACCGCTCCCACAAAATGAAGCCAGCAGAAGCTCTTCCTGTGCCGATAACGCCGTACGCTGAATGTGCATGCTTTTTTTCCTCTTCTTCCAATTCCATGTGAATGAATTCATGTGACCTAAATCTGATTTCACTGTGCACTCAAAGACAGTGAAAAGTTACACTCTTTCCCCCATATATCAAAGAAGTACCCCTCCTTTGTCCCCTATTTTTTGCCTGCACCCCCCTCCTCTTCCCCTCCCTTTCCCCTACCCTCCCCTCCCCTCCTCTACCAGGTGCACCTCGAGCCTTTGCCATTAACCTGCTTTTCCCTCTCCTCTCATATGAACCCATGGACTGTAGCCAAGAAGTCCACCTACAAGAGAATGAAGCTGGCATGTTGTTTTGATTGCGGCCGTTCGGAGCGTGACTGCTCTTGCATGCCGGTTAATGTGCATTGTAAAGTGGACACCCCTCAACGCGGCATTCCACTCTCTCCCGTCTCTGTTAATGATTGCTCGGCCACATTACGTGCCTGTAAGTTGTCAACCGTTGACATATGCTGTTCCTTGTTTTGTCGTATGTGTGTACAACAGTGGGCCTGATTTATTACACTCTGTCGTACGGTGGCATCGTGTGCGCCGAAAATAGCCAGTCTACAGCTCTGTTGTAGATTGTCTATTTTTGCCCCACGGCACCGTCATATGATGGAGCATAAATTAGGCGGTGTTTCTTCAGATCATGTGCTGTCTGGGTGTACTGTAGCAGCAGTAGTGTTGTTGTCATGGGTCTCGGTGTGGCTTTAGTTGGGTGTTTTAGCTGTGTCGTTATAGCTGGCACTGTCAGTGTTTGCGGGTGACTGCTGAAGGGTGTTGTGAAGCATGCTCTAATATTCATGTCTGCTGCTGTCGTGTCATAGTATGCACACTCAAATCAACCTAACCACATAACTTTTTAAGCGGTTAATCATTGAATAATAATAATAATTATAGTTATTATTATTAAATAATGAAGCAGGTTCAGTTTGTTGTGTCTAGCAGAGCCCAGAAATGTAACTCAGTATCATGTAAACATTCCGCTTTAAAGCCAGGGGCATGCATTATTAGAGACATTAAATAGTATCGAAGTATCTAATAGTCAGGGCATTCTTGTTTTTTTCAAAGTGCTTCTTGCAATTAGCTACAATACATTGTTGGCTGTCATATATTTTTAGCGTACATGCCTCTTGACCAGAAACAATCCAAGATAACTCAGCCGTAGAATACAGTTTCAGAGCTATAAATCTTGGCCTGGAACACGTCCTCCAGGGTTATTAAGCTACAGGGATGGCCTGGCTATAGCCATGGCTAGAGGAAAGAGCTCCGCCGTGGCTGTCGACACAGAGTGCGACACGCAGAGAGCAAGGCCTTATGTGGCCTGACGTGGAAGTTATGTTTGCATTTTCATTTTTTTCGGAGTGCTACCGGTTGTCATGAAACTCGGCCTGACAGTTCCTAACCACCAGGCAGTAGCACCCCCCCACCCCCCCTGCCCCCTTATCTTCATCTTTGGTTGCGGGACAGATGCTAGCCTGTTAGTCCTGCGACTCTGCTCACACCCACCAATCACAGGCGACAGATGCCAGGACCGTCAAGGTCCCCCTGTTTGAACGTGGC
Organism: Nannobrachium achirus; assembly: GCF_963921795.1. Taxonomy (NCBI): domain Eukaryota; kingdom Metazoa; phylum Chordata; class Actinopteri; order Myctophiformes; family Myctophidae; genus Nannobrachium; species Nannobrachium achirus. The sequence goes on along the minus strand of NC_137825.1, from coordinate 20,750,308 downwards.
TGTCGCTGCCCTGCCTTAAAGGGCCACTTCACCCATTTTCAACCTACAAGATCTCCGTATAATTGGTCCTCCCTAATGCTCATTATAAGACGGCACCATTTCTGTCTACTCATTCTGTCTCTCAGAGGTGGGCTGTCGACAGCCCAAAGTTTCACATTTTCAACATTTTTATTTCTATTTTTAAGAACAATGGTTTCTATTTCAGCATAGCTGACTTTCCAGTGAGAGAAAGAACGGCTATAGTTTCCATTAGTTTGGAATCAGGCACACATAGACTTCAAAGGGGGCTTGAGCCCCTGCCCTTTTACCTGTCTGTAAAAAGTGCCCTTTCCAGACCATGAATGGAGTTTTTACTATGGTGAAAGAAATGCGAATGCCCCTCTTTCCATGCCATACCCGAAGGCAGCATTCAAGAGAATTGCCTTGTCCAAACTCTCCTGAACTTGAATGCAGCATCTTATTTTGAAAGAATTGCCCTATCTATCTGTGTAGAAATCAAGCATCGAAAATAGCCGACCTTCAAGCTCACAACGTGTCGCAGCGCGACGCGTTGTGAGCTTGGAGTTCTGTTATTTTCGATATTTTCACCAAAAGGCCCTTTTAGAAATTTCAGCCCTGCCTCTCTAACATTCTCTGCACGTCCATGTGGAATCCCCATTGATGATGTCACTGGTAGGCACTCTGCAGGCCTCTGAACTGTCCACAGCCCACCGATGATAAGACACAGTTCACTAGTTTTGTGCAACAGTCTTGTATGATGAAGCAGGGCTTTGCATGGGTACGTACACTTGTGAAACTTGGAGATAGGAGGTTTCTGCCCGACAGTGACGATATTGTAGTGATTATGTTGCGAAGAAAATGTTGAGATAATAGTCATTTTGGTTAGAACTGACTGAAAATAACTTTTTACTTCAAGTTTAAAATGATAGGCTACTAAATATTTTTGTGTCCAAGTGGCCATATAAATTCCAAGTCAACTATTATCAAATTATCTCGCGGCACCCCTGGACTGCCGCCACGGCACCCCAGGGTGTCACCCACTTTGAAAATCCCTGCTCTAGAGACCGTTGTCGACTAAACGTGGCCTAAGTACTAGGCTACAAATCAAGCATTAGAATATCTCAAGCACTAGCCTAGAGGATGTACTGTAGGGTTAGGGTTTTTCTCAGCTTTGAGACACGAAGACACACGGTTTATTTCATCACACAACAGAGAGTACATACATAAATTAAGGTCTGCTTTGTTGTTGTGTTGGATTCATCAAGTGGATGTATCTACATTTTACCAGTTAACATCATATATATATTTTTTTTTTAACTGACTCTTTTGGTTTTTGTTTCCCATCGCTTTGTCTATGGTTTTCATTTCAAGTGCCTTGAATAGGAGTCTTATAACCATTCCAACCTTCTGTTCTCCAGTTTGTCATTTATAATTTTGCAACCTGTTCCTGCCTGTAACCTCTCATTTATGTTTGCCTTTTGTTTTCCTCTCAGCTAAAAATAGCTATAACGGATATATCAAATCAAGTAAGTTTTGATTTCCAATTTCTTTTGTCATTTGTTTGTTTCTAACTCTTTCCACCTGTAATTCTGCCTCTCATCCATTTGACACTGTTTTTCACATATTTTCACGTTTGCCTCCTCATGGCTCTGTTAATTTAACAATCCCTCCTCCTGACATTGCACATTACATACGTTTGTTGATTATAATTTATACAGTATACAAAGCATCATACAGTAAGATCCATTTAATTCAGAGATTGTGCAAAGGTAACAAGATGGACCTTTATGGGTCTGTAACTCAATAGTGTTAATTTAACTCAGAGTGTGTACAAATGAAACCACCATGGAGCCATTTGGTTCCATTTGTACACACTCTTGAGTTAAATTAACACTAAGGATTTTGACCAGCAAAGAGATGCTTGAGTTATTATTCACAAGACACTGGGTGTCATTTTTTTAGTTCGGCAGTAGATGGTGCTACTGCTCCAGTGTGACTCTGGAGTTTTAATCTAGGGTTGGATATTTGTGGAAAACACATCACTAAACACAGCAGAATCACAAGTGCTAGAGAGTCGGTACAAAAAAATATATATAAATAAATGTATAGGGAGTTGGATTGTTTACTATAAATTCATGTGTTGATGAAGATCTTTTCTCATTTAAGCTTGACATTATCGTTCTGCAGTGTCTCGCTCCAAAAATAGCCGATCTACTGTACAAGGCTGTGATGCCTTGTGAGCTTGTAGATCTGCTACTTCATGCCCCGTACAACATAGAATAAATGATCCGTAAGGCAGCAAAAGCGAGAACATTGAGGGCCATCATCAACAAGAACATCAGGCTACATCTCTGTATTGCTATCAAAATATACAGTGTCAAAGTAAATGTACCAAAGTAAAGTAGGCTTTCACTTGTAGATCGGCAAGCTATTTTCCAGTTGTAAAAAGTAATTAAGTGGACATTTGATAATAATCTACCGTAAAGTAACTAGTAACTAAAGCTGTCACATGATTGTTGTGCAGTAAAAAGTACAACCTCTCAGACGTAGCGGAGTAGAAGTAGCCTATAAAGTAGAAAGAAAAATGGAAATACTCAAGTAAAAGTAGCTCAAAATTGCACTTGAGTACAAGTACTTGAGTAAATGCACTCGGTTACTTCCCACCACTGCTCACATGGGGCTGAGCCACAGACGTGGTGTGTGTGTTTGACATGGGCCAGATGAATAGTGGAGGTTTGGAGGAGCAGGGATCATAATCTGCCAGACAGCTGACTGTTGGAATAATCATCTCTATATTCCAGTTTTAGCTCCCAGGCAGTTGTTGGAAGAGCAAAGACATTTCTCTATTTATTTTGTCAGCCCTTTTTCCCCCAGTCTTAGCTTTGTTAGATACACGGCACTAGGTTTGTTTCTGACACAACGCCAATAAGCTACAACCATACTGTCGTTTGATTTAGTATAGCTGTAGGCTTGTCACGATACTGGATTTCTAACTTTGATACGATATGTTGAACATTTTCGATACTCGATACCATTTTCGATACCACGCAACCACAGCGATTTTAGTGCAAAAAAACTTTTATTTAAAGAAAAATACAGAACTTCTTGAGGTAGATGGTAGTGCACTTTTTAACTCATTTGCTGCTATGGCCGAGGAGCCCGAAAAAATCCTGATGTACGGCCCTGCCATACACGAGCAACCCGAGAATTTCCCGTTTTTGAAAAGAAAAAAAAAATGTTAAATGGCAGCAAATGAGTTAAAGTCCTGCCTTTGATGTTTTCACATTCTAATTTCAAATATGCCTTTAAAATAACTAGGAATAAGCCAAAGTAGGAAGGATACACATAAAAGTATTGTTGGTGTAAACCAACGAGAGAGGTAAAAACTGAGTATTGATATTATCGATACTATGGAAAAGTCTTGTTGAAAATCGATACTTTTCGATAAATCGATATTTTTGACAACACTAGTATACTGTACATCGAAACACTTTTAACCATTTCAGTCGTCACAGGTCATAATTTTCACACAAAAAATTATTTAAATCTACAGGCTCACAACGCATCGCCACATATTCTGAGCTTGTAGATCAGCAATTCTTATGCTTACACAAAACACACCTGATACATAAAACACTTACACTGAGTGGTGAGTGTGTGGTTTAGGGATGGGACGATATGAAAATTTCATATCACGATTATTGTGACCAAAGAAATCGTGATTTACAATATTATCGCCATAATCAAAATCCATCATACTGGGGCGGAACATTTGCCAAAAAATAGCAGATCTACAAGCTCACAACGAGCTGCACCGCAACGCGTTGTGAGCTTGTAGATCGGCTATTTTTTGGCAAAGACATTTGATAGAGAGTGAAAAAAAAAAAAAAACAAGTACCGGTATGTATATTATAAGTACCTTTTACCAATTATAGAGGGTTTAAGTGGTACCGGATATGCAGCTCGGCAAATAAAAGGTGAATTGATCCCTGTGCTTAAGGGCGATATCACGATATATTAAATCTCCACGATACGATTATTGTGAGTGTTTTTCATCACGATAAACGATAATATCTCGTATCGTCCCATCCCTAGTGTGGTTGCCACTTTAGTTTGTGGAACGATTTCTAAAACATAGTGTTGCTTAAGATTTAACATAGAATTAACGAAGTGTTCTTTAACGGTGGACCCATACCGGTCAATCTTTCCACTCAAGTTTATTAAAAAACGCTCGGGGTTTAACTGTGCAGTGCTGAAATGAATGGCAGTACGTTGGTGGCTGTTAACGTTCCCATTGTCATCTCCCCCAGTCTTACGGCGGGACACCTGAAAGCATGCTTATTAATTCATGTTTATTATGAATATCCAAGTAAACGTCAACTCTTAACATTTCATTGGAGCGGTATGCCAAGTGGTTAAGTGGTGTTTAATAAAAATGAGGTTATTTAATTATTCAGCTGTTAGCATTATTGTGCCAGAAAGAATTAGCCCCACCCCTCCAACCCAAAGGGGGGGAAAAAAGCATAATGTTCGGAATAACAATAAGTGACACGAGTTGTTTTATTAACATTATCAGGTCTTATTTAAATACAGTAAAAGTACTCTCCTGATGATGACTTAATTAGTGAGACATCCACTGTAAAGTGTGTGCAGTACAGCAGTGGTTCTTAAAGTAGGGTCCGGGGACAACCAGAGGTCCTTGAGAGGGTTCCAAGGGGGTCCCCAACTAAATGGTTGATAGTTAGGAACCAAATGGAACCTTACGGGTCTGTAACTCTGAGTAAAGGGCCATTCACAGTGAGCACTATAACCATAAAAGTATCGTTTTAAAAATCGTCAAGTGAGTGACAGACTAAAATAATTCATAATAATACAATGGTGAACGATACAGTTATCTTGCCCGGTGGGAATGGCGCTTAATGCAGGTTATATGGCCTAATGTTATGTCAAATTGGGGGGGTCCTTGAAATGAATAAAAAACGTTTGAGAACCCACTGCAGTGCAGTCATTGACGACTTCATTCCATCCCTATCTGGCAGTAAAGGACGACCCCCTAGTCAAAAGGCCGACTTACCAAAACCAGTCCCACAAACTGAACCACAACTCGGCAAACGAGATCTATAGAGCGCCGCCCCGCGCTGGCGGAGGAGACGCGTCTCTCTCCGTCCCGCTGGTGAACAACCGCAAGGGGAGCCTGCTGTCCTCCGGCGGGGGCGGCGGCGAGCCCCCCGCGCCGCCGCTCCGACGCAGCCTCATGGGCTCCAGGGAGCTCGGCCAGGTGGCCAGGGCGGCATCGGTGGCGGCCAAGGCCAGGGCGGAGGAGGCCTCGCGACTCCAGCGGGCGCGCAGTCTGCCAGTGAAGTACAGATACCACCCCAGTCACGGCAGTAACGCCACACTCGATCACAGGCACCGTAAGAAGACAGCCCCAAACCCCACCAACCCACCAACCCCCCAACCCCCGCCGCCATCTCTGCTGTGTGCGACAGGCCCCTGAGCTCGACGCCCACAACAGCCAGCATGTGTTGTGTGAAGCTGGAGTTGGTTGCATGTGTAGCATTCCTTACTAATGACCCCAGTGTGTGCAGCTGTCAGCTGTGAGACATTAAATATTGAACAGGGCCGCCTAGCAGGATGTGAAAAGACCAGTGTACTGGTGCATCCCTCTCCACTGGAAGACCCCCCTCCCCTCAGCCCCCCACCCCCTCCCTCCCTCCCTCCCTCCCTCATCAGCCGGTGTGGCGGCGCAGACAACCAGACATGCTTGCAGTCCTGAAAGAGTGCAGTAGTTCATCTCCAGAGAGGACCCCGCCGCCATCTTTGTGGACGTGATTAATTTTAATGGAAAAATCTCCTCTGGTTTCTTTGTAGTGGAAGGGGTCCCGTTTTAAAACCCACGTCGGTTTGGCGTCATTTTGAAACCAACTCGGGGTGGGGCACAGGCTTATTTGCCTTGGTGCATGACATGTAACAAAACAAAACAAAACCATGCAACATCCTGAGTTGAAAGATGGTGTTTGTTGGTGCTGGGGTAAAGTAGACTACCTGTCCAGTAGGCTGGACAAGAACTACAGCCCAAAGTGTCTGACAGTGATTCTCAACCTTTTTAATTTCAAGGACCTCGGTTTGATGCGATTTAGGCCACGGACCCCCATTTGATGCAGTTTGTGTCTGTGGGACTCCAATATACACTGTGATATCCATTCCATTGTATTCTTTTTTTGTATCTCTTAGAGTGTGCAAATGGAACCGAATGGAACCGTAAGGGTTTTCCACTTGCACATTCGCTGAGTTACAGACTGGTACGGGTCCATTTGGTTCCTAACTACCAATCATTTAGCTGGAACCCCTTCAAGGACCCCTGGGGGTCGCCGGACCCTACGTTGAGAACTGACCAGAAGTACAGGTCTACAGGAAGTTACGGTAGCCTGGACAACATGTACTGTAGCACTGTACTTCCTGTACTTATGGTTAGACACCTTAAGCAGTAGTGTTTTTTCCCAGGCTCTCGTCATCAAATGTTGATCAAAAACAAAAGTTATTTTGATAACATTTTCCCTGTAATCTCTCCTATGCTCACATAAAAACAGCATGGGATTGTGGACAAAATCTTATCCAACGATATAAATATTCTATGTTTTGTGTCTGAGAGGCTCTTTAAATGTAAAAGGTTGAAAACCATAGGTCTATACAAGCACATCAGTGGGTAGTGTTGGGAAAGTTGGGCGGGGAGGGTGAACTTTGTCGCTGTGCTAGCGACTCCTACTGGCTGCCAGTGCCAGGGCTTTGGATGTAAGGAGGAAGAGTAGGACGGAATCACTATGTCCTACTCCGGGGGGCTGCTCACTGGCAGGTGAATAGCAGGGGCGACACAGACATTGCCATAGAGATAAACCAGTGGTTCTCAACCTGTAGGTCGGGACCCCCAGAGGGTTCCCCAGATTATTTTGTGGGGTCCCCAGATGATTAACTTAATGTGCAACGTTGTTTTCTCACTCAACAGTAAAGAAACCAACATAAAGTTTAAGTGTATAGAGGGTATGCACATGTCTAGTGACAATTTAAGGACTTTTTAATACCTCTAAAATGACAAATTAAACATTGGTCAAATTGTCAAATATTAGAGGCAGCAATTGTAAAAATAGCCAATCTACATGCTCACAACGCCTCGTGTTGTGAGGCGTTGTAAGCATGTAAATCGGCTATTTTCACAATAGAACCATGTTATACAAAATGTAATGCCTGAACTCTTAGTGCTCGGGTGGGGGTGTCCCAGTTAAAATATGATGATTTTGGGGGTCACGGCCTGAAAAGGTTGAGAACCACTGGCATAAGCAAACTGGGAGAAAAAAAAAAGAAAAACAGGATGGTGTTAAAACAATGACAATTAGCGTAGGGATTGTCTTAGTTGCAGTTTTTTGTTGTTGGTTTTATGTCATCGTCGCTTCTCACGGATGATAATGGTTGTGAAAATATTTGCCTGATAATTCTCACTCAAGGGCAAAACTTGTAAATCATTTCCAATGAAGACCTTAGCGCGGTTTGGTGTAGCGGCACAGACAAGTGTCCAAGGGGCATCTCAGCTGTGCATAAATCAAACTGGCACCAGGACCAACCTAATTACATGAGCCAAGGGCATCGCTCCCAAGATGAGGAAGGACCAGCAATCCAGCACGCATTCAGAATATTGGCACAAAGAGAGCTAATTTATGATGTTGTGGGTTTTTTATATTTGTGGTTTATTATCTTAATTAAATGGGCATGTGATTCATTAGCATAGTCAGCAGATATGAAATGTGTGATTGTAATGATGCAAGTGGTACTAATAATAAGACGTTGAAATATTGAAAGCAATACAATCAAGGCTATTCTAATATATTTATCGTCACTGTCGTGCAGAAACCTTGTATCTCCAAGTTTCAAGTTTGTATGTTTTTTCACCAAGTAAAGCCCTGCTTCATCATACAAGGCTGTCGCACAAAAGTAGTGAAAACAGCCGATCTACAAGCACACACCACCTTGCGGTGCGAGGTGTTGTGTGCTTGTAGATCTGCTATTTTAACTAGTTTAGTTTCATTTTAGTTTCATTTTTAAATGATAAATACAAAACAAACGGTCTTGGACAAGGTTTACACCCGACAACGACGATATGACTTTGTGGTGCTGCAGAATCTGAAAACCATAAAGCCGTTCTTTCTTGTTACTGTACATCAGTGGTTCTCAAAGTAGGGTCCAGAGACCCTCAGGGCTCCTTCAGGGTGTCCAAATGGACCCGTACAGGTCTGTAACTCTGATTGGTATTATATGGCGATACTTGAAATGAAAAGATTTGAGGATCGCAATCATGTTTACTTGGATTGAAGCTAGCAGGTAGAAAGTGGGAAAACGTGAGCCCCAAGTAATTGGAGCTTGGCAGTTTGTACTCGGCATGATGGTTGATGATGGCACCGCAGCATGTTTGCATCCTCATACACACTGTGCTAATGCATCTAGCTGTCATCACACAGCCATTACAATGTTTCCCGAGCCTAATCGATTTCAGTCAGTTTTTGTATACAGTACAACCCAACCTTCACTGTCTGTCCATACTCTGTCCGTCATTTCAATATTCCGTCTCCTCCTTGGTTTGGGTCTTGCTGCCCTCTTTAACTGTGTGCTGTTTGCGTGTTGTTTGTTTTGTACTCACAGTTGTTGTTGTTTTTTTTTTCCTTGTCAAGACTTTTTGACAAGGGTGTTTTAATTTGGATGATTCTCTCACTCATACACGTTTGCCTGCACTTTGCAGTCGAAGAGGAGCCGCAATCGGCGCTGTCGCCCAAAAAGAAGCAGCGGAACGGAGGCATGAGAAGCTCTCCAAATTCTTCGCCCAAAATGATGAGGTGAGGACACAAAGCAATTGTATAGTATTAGTATGCAACAAGTGCTTTTTGTACATTGCCATTGTCATGTTTCTTAACTTAGCCAGAGATGATTTTGTCCTAGTTCCAAACTGCCAAAGACGATATGCTCGTAATATTGGGTTTTTTGCATTGTTCACAAGTTAGCGATCAGCCCCATCTGGTGTACAAAAATGGGAATCACAGCAAAAACTGAACCAGTAAAATGATGTAATCGAAAAAACGCATCTCCATCCGCTCCATGTTTATTTTTTTCACATAATCCTCCATTTCTCCCATTTTGTGTCACGCTCTTTGTCAAGCTAAAACAGTGCATTCTTCAATGGCCGATAACCATGGATTGGCAATGGCCAAATGATTCACTTTTTTTTTTTTTTTTTTTTTTTTGGGAAGCAGAGAAAGCGTGTCCATGATCGGTAGGGGGATCGATTGAAAACTAGAAAGATGCAATTGGAAATTGCAAGTGTGGTTGCCTTGACGCGAGTCGCACAAGTCAATGGGGAAAATGTATTCACTTATAAATTAATGGCCATATATGGAGATCTCTGTGTCAGTCCTTGTCCGTTTATGACCATACAGTATGGAGATCCCTGATGTCATCAGTATTAAGGCCATATCTTGGAATGCCCATATATGGACATACTGTGTCATTCTCATGTGGTCTATGATGTCAGTCATCTCCATGTACTCCCAAGTACTATAGTCTGGTTGCCCACTAAATAGGAAAATATTCTGTGACTACTTGAACAGTGGTTAGTAGTAGTTTGGTTAAATACACTTGAAAGAGCATAGGCGAACATCCTACGACCATTCGGCAAAAACGAATGTATGTTCGGCAAACATTCTGGCGATAATAGCCAATCTACAAGCTTATGCGTGCCTGTAGATTGGCTATTTTCACCTTTTGACGTACAACAAGGGTTTTTAAGTGGTTAAACACTATTCTCTGCTAGTCCACTTAATGACACTGTGTCTTTGTGGTGGGCCGGGGGTTGTATCAGGTTGTTTCAAAAGGGTGCTGTAACTGTATGGTTTCAAGTGTCACCCTCTCAGTACAGCAGTGTATCTCTTAAGCAGCCTTGGCACTAATGACTGCACCAGCCAATCAGAGAGCCCCAGAAGGATAGATAGCCCAAGGCTGTTCATCTATTGTAGAGATCTCTGAGTTCTTTTTTCCCCTTCTTCTTTCCAGCACATAAGGGTCATAGATGATATGGTACCATCGCGATCAAAAGTGAATTCAAATGCTACCTTGCTTTTATCTTGTCTTGTGGAATTACACAGGCGGTTATTGATTTTGACTGGAGGTAGCGCTCTACTGTATAGTCAACGTGGGAGCATTACAACAAACTATTGCAATAATTGGCGATGTCTGTCATTAAGTGCGTTTGTAAAGGGGAAGCCGGAACACAGTGAAGCCATATATGACAGGGGTCTTCAACGTTTTCAGGCCAAAGGACCCCATATTTGAGAGAGAGATGAAGCCTTTTTCATAGTTTCATTGTTTGACAGCACAATCATCAGTGTATTTTGGATTGATGTAAATCTGTGTTTTCAGATATTTAACCACTTAACCGTCAATACTTAATAAACTTGACCTTTCACTCTGTACTCTGTACTGCTCTTTATCCCCCTCTACTCTTGCTGCGAGGCGTTGTGAGCTTGTAGATCTGCTATTTTTGGCCACAGTGCTCAGAATATTGAAACTAGGGTTCAAGTGGTTAATGTAAAAAAGGAGAAAAAAAAGGTTTCTATGACACAAAGATTTGGAGGACCCCCTGTAGTAACTCTGAGGGCCTAGAGGTCCCGGACCCCCTGTTGAAGACCCATGATATATGGTATTACGGTTTACAGAGTAATGGAGATGCTAGTTGTAATCGCTGGTAAACTGATTATGAAAAGTTGCGAGGCATTGTGAGCATGTAGATCTGCTATTTTCACGTTAATAGAACCGTGTTATACAAAATGCCTCAACTATTTGTGCTCATCATGGTGGAGGGTCCCCAGTTAAAATATGATTATTTTGGTGGGTCGTGGCCTGAAAAGGTTAAGAACCACTGGGTTGGACCATATACAGTATAAATTATACTGTATGTACGTATACGGTTTGGCATGTTAAGCCAGACCATTGATTTTGCTTGACATAGTAATCCTACACACAACATATCACTTGTGTGACTAGTCTATTTCTTGTCAATGTTACATTATCGTCGTTGTTTATTTTATGCATCTGCTAGATTGCAGATTGATTTCTAAAGTCTAGCTGAAAATAATCCCTGGGCAGAACATTGATTTATGAAATAAATTCAAACATCCATCACTTATTAACCATGCAGTGATGTTTAGCCAACATTCGTTGGTTCGTAATTTCAGTAACGTTTTAATGACTTTGGAGAACATGTAGACACCAAATCTGAAATAAAGCCATTGGTGGTGAACGGTCGAAGGTATGTTTGTTTATGTATGATATTTGCCCGAAGCTGTGAATAGACAATGACATGTATTGATGGTTGCATGGTTGCGTGGCTCTTGAGCTCTTGAACCAAGCATGCCTATTATGGGGGGGAACATTCGCCAAAAACAGCAGATCTACAAGCTTACAATGTGTCGCGACGAGATTTGGGGCCCTATTTTCGTCCATGCCTTACCCCTTATCCCTAAACCTCTTTGCCTTTTTTTTTTTTACTATTTTGAAAAATATTTTAAAATAGTTCAACTAGCCGAACTACATCAGCACGTTGTGAGCTTGTAGATCGTCTACTTTAAGTATTTAAAATGTTTTTCAAAATGGTAAAAAAATGGTTACAGGTAGGTTTACTGTAAGTGCTTAAAGGACCACTTCACCTCTGGGACTACCAGATCTTATTTTATTGTTGTTTGGGACACGATCAACACAATCCTGAGTTATCTTTTGTGTTCAATCTGTGTTTTTAGATATTTTAGTATTTCAGCATGCTACAAAGCATCATATGATGCATTTTGCATCATGCACCAGATGATGCTATCTCATACTAAAATGCATCATGATGCTTTGTAGCATGCTGAAATTCTAAAATATCTAAAAACACAGATTGAACACAAAAAATAACTCAGGATTGTGTTGATCGTGTCCCAAACAACAATAAAATAAGATCTGGTAGTCCCAGAGGTGAAGTGGTCCTTTAAAGGAATAGTTCACTCCCAAAATGACTTTTTTTCTATCGATTACTCACCCCATGGAGACTTAAGTTCAATAAAAAAAAATCTGTTTTTGTCACATTAGGGTTGGGGTAAGACAATAATTTGATTATTTATAATAAATTCTGGATGGAGAGACACAAATGCATTTGTGTCATAACATACAGTAACATATCCTACACTGCATACTACACATCATTTAATACTACAGCTTGCAAATAAACTTCAACTCTGAACTAAAGGAAATTATCTTCGCACAGGGAAAGGTTGTTTTTCTTCGCGCATACAGTAATTTGCCGTCTTTCCTTTGATCTCCGGCTTCTGATTTTGTCCGGGAGCCATTCGCCTTTTGTTTGATTCGGTTCAGACTGATGTCAAAGTTGAATTGCTTGAGGTGATTTGCTGACCCATGGGTAACAAAAATGAGGCTGTTTCATGTCATAGCCTTCAGCAAAAACATCAACCCATCAACCCCCGATCCATCTATTTGCTATGCTAATATACTGTATTATACAGGTGGATGTGTGATTTCATATAGTGAGGGTTGCAGGGTGCATCGCCTACACTATGGAGAGGGATTTGTTAGGGTAGCCTAAGGGATACTTTATTTCTACAAGCAGAGGGGGAACAAACATCTGGGTGTATACTATATCAAATGTGTTTTCACAGGACCTGGGGCCTCAAGGCCTTTGTAAATAAGTAATGATCAACAGATTGGCTGTGGGTTTTTGAAAAGCAAGCCTTTGTCAGTTTGCATGATGGGGGAGAATTTTCAAAGGCTTCGCCTGCTCTCACTGCCTGCTGGAGTGGAGTGGGACAGCGTGTTAAGCCTCCTCGACTAGTACAGGAGTGCTGGCTAGAAAAGGAGAGGAAGAGAGGGAGGGAGAGAGAAGGGCGAGGGAGACAAAGGCGTCAATTGGGTATGGCAAGCTATGGCAGCTGCCATACCTTGGCTACAGGGGGAAATAATAAAATGTACTTTTCATTGTGCCTGTTGCTAAGGTATGGCATGACTGGTGTCCGCGAGCCTGACAAAGACCCTTTCATGGGTCGAAACGTTGCCAAATAAAATCCCCCTGGGAGCTTCAGACGATGTGCTGGCCTTCTTCTATCTCTATGTACGTATTTTTGCTCAGCACCGGAAAGTTTTTTGTAAGATGTGCGTGCTCATTTGACTTCTAAGTCTTAGGCGCGCGCCCTCGCGCGCGTGCAAGACACCAGTCATGTTGCCATACCTTAGCTTTTTCTGAACTGACGCCACTGGAGAGAGAGAGGGGGGGGGGGGGGGGGGGGAGAGAGGGAGAGAGAGAGAATATCAATAATTTGCTACAAAGGACACTTTGTTGTATATGTTGCAGTCACGAGTCTTTGAATCTTTTGCAGTATGAGATTTTCATTAGTTTCCTAATTATTTAGCTTGTCAAGAAATACACTCAAATCCTGTGATATTTGTACGCTGTAAAATCCTCAGTGCTAAACGTCACACTGCCAGTGTTACATTAACCCCTGAAGATTTTACAGTGTAGATACCGCTGTCTTACTGTAGGAGCATTCAGCCGTGGAACCAGAGCCACCTCTCTGCTTATACAGATGTAACGGGCGCAGTAACAAGTGCCATCTTGCACTTTGTCGCTGAAATTAACACCGTTTCCATAGGCTCCTTGATGGGTCACAAGACGCCCGGCCTAATTGTGGCCAGTCACATCGCATTTGCTCACGTCCGTCCGCACACCGTGGTGACACACGCGTCATGTCAGCTACGACGGCGCGGAGAGGCAGCCGGCAGTGCCGGGGAGTGACAGGCCGTCATGGCTGACAGTTTGTGAGAGATAGCGATCTTGGCAGAGAGCTCTGCCTCGCCAGTCATGTCCGCAAGGACAGAGTGAAGTGACAGGGGCTCCACTGAGTGAGCGGTAAAACATTCCACTCTTAATGAAATATTAAGCTGAGGTGTAAAGCCACTAAATGCCTTATCTCTTATCGGCACCTGCTAATAGTCACAGCACGTATTTCAAGCTCAAAATCTGTTATTGTTTTTCTTTTGGGGGGGGGGGGGGTGGGAGTAGACTGTGACAACATACTTTACAGTATAGTATCAATTAAGCTTCATTGGAGGCCTGGAAAGTCTGTAAAAATCATTATATTTGTTTTTTAGGGTTATGAAATCACGTGAAAATGCAAACCTAGAAAATGTGTTAATCTGTAAACATACTGTGATTCATAAGACATCTTTAGTCTAGTTCAATGATTCTGTAAAGCAAATATGGGGAATGTTGCATCATGTTATTTACAACACACTCATGTTCATAGATTTTGTCCACTTTTTACATAAACATTATATTATTTTGTATTATAAATATATTACTACTGCTACACTGTATACTGCAATCTAACAACATTTTAGAACTTTCATCTGCTGTACAGAGAGAGCTCCACTCACAGTGGATGTCGATGTCATTTCAAATTAGAATTTTCTTGACACGATTGGAGGCTAAGAAATGGAACGCATTAAGGGAGACATTTACCTTATCAGACTACTTTCATTTCTGAAAGGACATCCTGGTCTTGCCTGGGGGTATAAGCCCAAAGGCTTACTATTTGGCGTCAGCCTGTTGGGGCCTTAGGGATGCTAGTTTCAGTTGACACTTTCATGCATACTTAACATGTTACTTAAGGTGTCATTCTTCTAAAATACCCACATGGATTAAAGGAATGCTCTTCTCTTATGGAGAAAAGATATGAACTATTTAAAAGTCTTGGGACAGAGACAGTTGGGCTGCGTTCGATGTTTCAGGAGGCATTATCCTCAAATCAGCAACACACAAATCGGCGTCGATTTAGTGCAACGGGAGTGTTGGTATAGAAGGTAGAGTGTGTTTGTAGGCACAGATACAGCTAGCTTATGCATATGCCTATATGTCTTTTAACTTATGTATAGAAAAGAAAATACAATGTGCATTAGCAATTTTGAAATAGGCTACTGTAGCACCTTTCAGTGGCGTCAGTTCAGAAAAAGCTAAGGTATGGCTACATGACCGGTGTCTTGCACGCGCGCCTTCATGCGCGTGCAAGACACCGGTCATGTTGCCATACCTTAGCAACAGGCATGATACATTTATTTTAAGAAGTACATTCTACTTCTCCCCCCGTTTCTACGGTTTCGTGGGCTGGATAGGGCAGCCTGGAATGGTTGTTCAAGTGCAGCTAAACTTGGCATGTTAGTAAACGTGCCACAATTAACAATAATGAATTGCACCTGTGCAGCTGACCTGCGGAACCTGGGAATATAACATTTTGTCAAGATTGGGAGAATACAAGTGTGGAGAATATAATATAATTACCTTGTTAAAGTGACCATTTTGTTAGATTTTGCATTTGTAGTTATTTTACTGTAATTTAACAACATAATAACCAGAACAGATAGACTAAGATACATTCATGGATTTATATTTAAATACATTTATTTTCCCCCCTGGACCCAGGGTATGGCAGCTACATACCCCTGCCATACCCAATTGATGCCCCTGGCACCTTTCATGTCTGCCATTAGCTTACCTGAGGTTGGAATAATGGCATCTGTTTTCATACTATCCTATCTCCCCCACAGAAACATGCACAGTGAAACCGCAGCTTCTCTTGCTTGGGAGACCACTTTGGTTCTTGTCCGGTCGGTGTAAGATAGAATTAAACTCAGCGGCCTACAACGGCGTGCGGTGAAATTAGTTTTGTGTGGCTATGACGCTTCTCTAAAACATTAATGTGCCTCCGGTTCGTGAAAGCAAATATGATTGGGCAAATTGTTTCAATATTTAAAGTGTGGACTGTTAAAGCTTTTACCGCGCAGCGCAACACGTCAAAAGCTGTATGAGGCGAGGGGGGGGGGGCGTAATTGCTTCTCCGTGCTCACGCCACTCAAGGCAGTGTGTTGCTGCCATCTCCGTCCGCCTGGCTGCCACCGCTGATGTCAGTCTACTTGATGACAAGGCAGTTCTGTTGGCGTTTCCGCAGATGGCCTCTGACAGGAATAGGCACCGACATAGAGAGAGAAGGAAATAAAGCCAACTTCTGGTGATTTATTTGAAGGCCCCACAAACGTTCTAATGTTCTATTGATGAGTGCAGTTTGAGGATGAAAATGAGGTTTTGTTTAGTTAGTTTTCCATCGGACCCTGCGTTGTGTGAACATGAATAAGCCTGTGTGTGTGTGTGTGTGTGTGTGTGTGTGTGTGTGTGTGTGTGTGTGTGTGTGTGTGTGTGTGTTGCTGTAGAGAAGAATTTCACCCAGGCGTCCCTATTTGGGCATGTCGTTATAGGTGAAAAAATATAATTTATATTATGTTCTATTGTGAAAATAGCCAATCTATGCTCGATCTGCTATTTTCACAATACCTGCCTCTAATATTTGACAATTTGACCAATGTTAGATTTTTCATTTTAGAGGTTTTAAAAAGTGCTTTGATTGTCACTTTAGAAATGTGCATATACCCTCTATCGTCTATATACTTAAGCTGTATGTTGGTTTGTTTAATGTTGAGTGAGAAAACCATGTTACACATTAAGGTAATCATCTGGGGACCCCCAAAAAATAATTTGGGGTCCCGAGTCCCGACCCACAGGTTGAGAACCATTGCAGTATGTGACCATATCGTGCATAGTCGTCATATTATAATGAATTAATATCCATGTTGAAGGTGAACTGTGTGCGTGAAATGCTTTATTTCAGCCCCGACACATAACCAGTCCTCAGTGTTTCCGCAAGCGTTTCAGGCCACCTATAAACGATGGTTTATCACGTAATAATCTCACTGCAGCATTCACATGCCGAGCTGCGGTTAATTTAGTCAAAACTTTATAGGACCTCATTCAATGTGTGTGTGTGTGTGTGTGTGTGTGTGTGTGTGTGTGTGTGTGTGTGTGTGTGTGTGTGTGTGTGTGTGTGTGTGTGTGTGTGTGTGTGTGTGTGTGTGTGTGTGTGTGTGTGTGTGTGTGTGTGTGTGCCCCCCTCTCCCTTTTGTTTGATTAGGCATGACCCCTTACTCATCCCTGGTGGCGAGCAGATGGACAGCATGGACATGAATGTAAAGAAATACGACTCCACTGGGATGTTTCACTGGTGCCCGTCCAAAGACATCGAGAAGGTCATATTGGTGGGTACAGTACTCTCCCTCCGCTGGTCCGCACACACGTCATTTGTCCCCGACACTCCTCTCTCTCTCTCTCCCCGGTGACAGATGTGTCATGTCACAAAGCACCAGCAGAGGTTGACAGGGCACTTAAACACTTCGTAATGAGGTGTTTGACATGTCATTTGCAATAACGGGGGCCCTGTACATAGAACATTTCTTACACTAATACATATGCCACTTTGCAAATTACTTTCACAGCCTATTACAGTCATATGTTGTGTGCTATTTTCCATCGGACGCTGACTTTGTGAACGCTAGCCCGGCTGAATGGTGGAGCGAACGTTCAAACATCCACCAGGAAGAATCATAAAACCAATTTATGCTGAATATTTCCTGTCAAATAGGAGAAATTAATATTTCCTCCTCCTCCTCCTGTATGTCCTCTTCCACTCAGACTCGGAGCGAGGCGGCCATGACTGTCCTGAGTGGCCACGTGGTCGTCTGCATATTTGGCGACGTGAAATCGGCGTTGGTCGGTCTCCGGAATCTCGTGATGCCTCTGAGGGCGAGCAACTTTCACTACCACGAACTGAAGCCCATTGTGTTCGTGGGGTCCCTGGAGTACTTGAAGAGAGAGTGGGAGACCCTTCACAACTTCCCAAAGATCTCCATCCTGCCTGTGAGTACAACGGAGTCACTTGTTACTCGTAATGGCACACCTTTATGTTCACCTCCACACGCACAACCATAGTTCAGGAGACACTTAACCCATTTAGGCCTAGAATTAATTAATGCTTTAACTATTGAAAAATAGCAGATCTACAAGCTCACAGCGTGTCACCGAGTGCTGCGCTGCAAGCTAGTAGATCTGCTATTTCTGAAAAATTGGCAAGTCTTTGAATATATCTTTTTTAAAAGCAAACATTTGTAACTCAAATATTTGCTTCTTGGGGGGGGGGGGGGGTCCCTGGTACAACATATTTTGTGATCGGGGGTCCGCGGCCAAATACATGTAATTTTGGGCATCCTTGACATAAAAAGTTTGAGAACCACTGATTTAGAAGAAGGATTTAGAAGACATTAATAGAATCGGGTCAAAAATATTCAAAGACTTGGGCAAATGTTCACGATAAAAAAAGGCAGATCTACAAGCTCGCATCGCGGAGCTCGGTGCCACGCTGTGATCTTGTATATCTGATGTTTTTCGATAGTTAAAATCAGTACAGGTCATTTCTCTGTACATACCGGTGGGAGTATGAAAGTTTGTCGGCATCTCTTCTCCCCCCACCTCCTCTCTAAAGGGCACGCCGCTGAGTCGCGCCGATCTGAGGGCTGTCAACATCAACCTCTGCGACATGTGTGTCATCCTGTCCGCCAATCAGAACAATATTGACGACGCGTCACTGCAGGACAAGGAATGCATCTTGGCGTCGCTCAACATCAAGTCCATGCAGTTTGACGACAGCATCGGGGTCTTGCAGGCCAACTCCCAAGGTAAGGAGTGCCCTATCATAGTTCACTGCACTGCCTGGAAGGGACAGGGCCCTGGCAGAGAGAATATCCCTCACTGCGCGGCTGACCTGGTGTCATTGTCTTTGACAGTAAACCCTTGTGACTATTCCTCAGGTTACTGTAACAACCGCTTTCCTCACAGAACCTAATTGGTGGCAACGAAACGCAGCCAGTGTCACACTGGGCACCGAATGATGGCCTCTGTTTTGTAGGATAACACTTATGGCGCTCATTTGGAAAGAATAACAAAAATAAGGAATAAGGCGTGAGTAATTTATGAGCGTTGCTACGATGAATATTGATGCGTCTCTCTACCGCCAAACAGCGAGGACATGCGTGTGGATGCG
>NC_137825.1:19283750-19301250 GCF_963921795.1 Nannobrachium achirus | reverse complement strand
ATCCAATGCAAGCATTTGCTTTGCACGAAAAACATTCCTTTCCGAGAAACGGCCGCCACTAAACTTTGAAAAGTGATGACTCATCACTAAACCATAGATTTATGGGGTCCATTTTTAGCC
Source organism: Nannobrachium achirus (assembly GCF_963921795.1). Lineage (NCBI taxonomy): Eukaryota > Metazoa > Chordata > Actinopteri > Myctophiformes > Myctophidae > Nannobrachium > Nannobrachium achirus. Next base: position 19,301,130 of record NC_137825.1, on the reverse strand, counting down.
CAAGGAATGTTTTTCCTGCAAAACAAATGTTTGCATTGGATTCAGAATCCCCCAAAACACCTAGTTTGACCCCTTACATGCTACTTAAAGCATATGTATTTTTTGTATTATTTTACTCTATAGTAAAGTCTATGAGAGTCCAACTTTAATTGGCTCCCACAAGTTTCCCAAGACAAATCTGCGATGCCCCTATAGCCAAAAATGTTCCATATGGCATGTTCTAACTGTGTGCCAAATTTCATGCTTCTTTCATAAAGTGCACGATTCCATCAAAAGACTGCCCGAAACGCCTGGACTATATCCTGGGGCGGAACATTTGCATCGGCTATTTTTGGCAAAGAAATTTGGTAGAGAGTGAAAAAAGACGGTATCAAGTACGTTATTTCCAGGTCCGCTTTACCAATTATAGAGGGTTTAAAAATGGTACCAGATATGCAGCTCGGCAAATAAAAGGTGAATTGATCCCAGTGCATGACGGAGGATAATTTCACGATAAATGTAAATCTCCACAATATGATTATTGTGAGTGTTTTTTGAGCGGTGGTCACACCGTCTCCATAGCGTGGCCGTGTGTGTATCCGTCCGTGTGTGTGTGTGTGTGTCTGTGTGTCTGTAGCCTCTGGTGTATGTAGCCTGAGTAGTACCCTGGGTGACCAGAGAGGTGCTGTTGAGTCTAGCCTGGCTTGTGCATCAACTGCAACACACACACACACACACACACACACACACACACACACACACACACACACACACCCCCCCCCCCCCCCCCCCCCACCGCTCAGTTCACACGAGTGTGATTTTTTTTTTTTTATCACGATAAACGATAATAACGATTATGGGCCATCCCTCTGTGTGTGTGTTCCAGGAGTTCCAGAATGTGGATGGTGAGGAGTACCATGCAGACCTGTCCACCCTGGCGTCTCCGGCCTCCCAGAGCGGTCCTGAGGTGTACATCCTGCCTCTCACCCAGGTCTGCCTCCCTGTGGCCAAACAGCCCACTAGATCAGGTAGGCTGATGTTCCACAACACTTCAACTCAATTTACTTCTATTCGGTTGGTGAAACCTAGGAGAGAGAAAAACAAACAAACAATATTCAACATTTTGCACCCCATTTTGATAACACATATTCATGTTCAGATCACGTTCAACCCAGATTTGACTCAAACAAATGGTCAAATTCGTTCTCCTGCTGTACCGCTTAAATGTGGAACGCCCTAGCGAAGGCCTTAAAGGAACTGTCAATCCCTACCTTCCTTTAAAACCGCTCTGGAAAGCAACTTACAGACGGCTGCTACTCATAACTGGTAACAGTAAACTTAGCCTTAAACTATGCCTTTTTATTGTAAACTAGAAGGGCGGCCCAGCGTCTAGTCGGCGACCTGGCCAACTCGGAACAATGTAAATAGGGAATGAATGCCCCACCCTTTAATGCAAACCCCATTATACCTGTTTTCATAGGACCCGTTTTGACCATCTGTCTGCCTGTGTCCATTTATGCCCATATATGGAGATATCTGTATCTGTCTGTCTGTCTGTCGGCGTCCATTTTATGTCCATATATGGAGATCACTGCAGTTATAGTTCTGGGTCCATTTTATGCCCATATATGGAGATATCTGTCTATCTGCGTCCATTTTATGCCCATATATGGAGTATCTGTCTGTGCCTCCAACTGTGTTGCAGACACAGTGCCGGTTCCCCCTTTAATGCAAACCTCATTATACCTGTTGTCATAGGACCCGTTTTGAACATCTGTTTGCCTGCGTCCATTTTATGCCCATATATGGAGATCTTTGACCATCTGTTTGCCTCTGTCCATTTATGTCCATATATGGAGATATCTGTATCTGTCTGTCTGCAATCCATTTTATGCCCATATATGGGGGCATTCATTTTATGCCCATATATGGAGAACGCGCGTGCCCGTGGGACGAACGGTTCTCGAGATACGCGAATTACATACATACATACACAATCACAGAGATGTTTTGTTGACTCATGTGGCGTACGTGATGTCAGAGCCTTTTATGAAGTGATGTCACAATGAGTCAGAGCTTTCGCCGATTTCCTCCGGAACAGCCTGATGTCAACAATCAACCCCGCATAAGGAGATTCCGAACGTTTCGCGCCGGTTCGGGAAAACCGCGCGTCGGGTCGGGTCGAGACCCGGCACTGCACTCCGTGCCGCGGCGGGGAACGCGCGTGCCGAATCTGAAGCCGGTGGGACGAACGGTTCTCGAGATACGCGGATTACAGACACACACACAGACAGACAGACAGACACACACGCAGAGACTTCTCGCATTTATAGATAGATACCATTTCTTTTGCATTGTGTTTTTTTACGACAGTTTTTCTTATTTTCTCTGCATAGTGCTGTGTTTTATCGGTCTGTCATTCAATGTTATGAGTTAAAAACTGATCTCAATTTAAATAAGTCATGTGCTTACTTGAGCTTATCCTTTTAGTTGACCTTGTACCAGTGAACTCTACGGTCATGAAACTGTACCTTTTCATATGGAAACTTCTAATACATTCTTCAATCAATCAAACATCATGTTGTTGCGGTCCATAGGCGTGGTAGCTATGATTCTCAGTCAACACATCAGCTTTTTATACAGACTGCAGCTACAAACTGATGCAATATGGAGGCAGCTGTAACAGCAGATCTGAACATCATGTCATTTTTTAACTATTCTGTCAGTGCCTTGATAATGGCATATTCAGTCTCTTGGAATGAGGCTTTGTGAATGTGCCAGTGGTTTGCAACTAGTACTTTTCAAGGGTGTGAGAGCATGCAGCAGTACATGGGTGAGGTACATTGTACTTCTGGTATGAGTTAAGAGTTTTGGCCCCAGAGTGAGTGACCAACGCCCTAGCGTTGGCCTTGGTTGGGTCTCCACCTATCCCGCTGTCTCTACTACCCTATGTCGCCATAAGATTTAACTCTGAGCTATTCAACACCCCCCTCCCCTCCCCCTCTCTCTCTCTCTCTCTGTCCCTCTCTGTCCCCCAAATCACTCTCTCCCACAAACATCTGCCTGTTGCATAATGACGGCCAAGGCGGCCAGCCTACACTGCTGCTCCGTGGAATGTGAGGCACGCAAGTGCGCCAGACCCTGATGAGAATATCCTGCCTTTTCTCTCAGGCCCTCCTTTCTCGCTCTCTCCTATCTGCCCCGATGCGAGTGACAATGGCCAGTGTTGTCGGGAGCTGAGGGCAGCAGATATCTGGCCTGATAAACTTAAGACATGGGCGTGTGCTTGGACTTAATGGGGTCGTAGCACGCAGTTCGCCTCCGGGCCAGACTGTCCTAAAACCGCACAGGTCCCACTGTGGTCGCAAAGTTAAATCAGTACATTTTAGATGCTGTAGGGAGGACCACAAGGTTTGACCCGTAGTGTTCAGGAGGGCAGTAAACTAAAGCAGTGGTTCTCAATCTTTTTCATGTCAATCACCCCCAAATTGACACTTGTTAGCCCGCAGACCCCCATTTGAAAAGATACGACAGGGACCCCCATAAGAGAAGATTTGTACGGCTCTAGCAGTGATTCTCGAACATTTTGATTTCAAGGAGCCTCAGTTTGACTTGCATTAGGCTACTGACCCCCATTTAATGGCATTTCTATCAATTTATATTTTAAAACTAGACCAGGTCAACCTGGTTGTGCCAGACCCCGGTTCTGCCAACCCCCTGTCTGTCATCATCATTTATGACATCATGCCTTTTGTAGGCATGTCATCATCATGTCATCATCATATATACCCTTTATATAGAAAACCCGGACAGACCGACATTTGCTTATGTAGGCCTACCCATTTCATGGGTCTGGCAATCAATGTTAATTTAACTCGGAGAGTGTATGAATGTAACCCCAACGGGTCCATTTGGTTCCATTCGTACACTCTCTGAGTTACATAGCCATAAGGGTGCATTTGGTTCCTAACTAGCTGGGGACCCCCTGGATCTCCCTCAAGGACCCCTTGGGGTCCCCGGACCCCACTTTGAGAAGCAATGAACCAAAGTTGCAGTTACTTCCAAGTGTTGACTAGTATCCTCTGCTCTGCCGTAATGTGGTTACCATGGGGACAGAGTAACTAATGAGTACTGAATGAGTACTGCACCCCAGATGTAAATCTCCAACAATGGCGTCCTCCCCAGTTAAACTAGTTTTGACAGGAGAGATAAACCTATGTACATGATGTTCCCTGCTGCCTCATATTCCTCCTCTTCTCTATCTCCCTTTCTCCATCCATCTATCCTCTACTAATTGTTTTAGCCCACTCTTTCATTTAACCATTTAAACCCCTCTATTTTTAGTAAATAAATATTTAGTTGCCTCTGCCCTCTGTACTTGGTCCACACTGTTTGTTTTTTTCTTTCTTTTTGCACCAAATCTCGAAATAGGCGAAAGAGCTAGTTACCCCCAAGAATAGGAATCTCCTAGAATGGGGATGCTAGGATTCAAGTGGTTAAAGGACAACTTTAGTTTTTTACAACAAGGGTTCATATTTTAGATTGTAATTAAAGAATATAAAAGATGAGTGTTAAAATTGTTTCATTCACTTCTTTCTATTGTTTTAGAGATTCTTATTTCAGTGGTTGGGGGCATGCGTACAAGTGGCTAAATATGTAATTTTACACAGAATAAGCCCATTCCCAAGATACAACACAACCTTTCATGGTTGGATGTGACTTATGGGGGCTGGAAGTGTTACTGTAAATAGCAAAAAAGAAACTGCTGGCTTATTGTGTCTAAAAAGACATATTTATCCACTTGTACGCATGCCCCCATGCGTACGCATGCCCCCACATTTTAGCACGGTAAATGCGATAAAACAATAGAACGAAGCAAATGAAAACATTTTAACACTCACTTTTTCTTTTCTCTAATTACAATCTAAAATATGAACCCTTGTTGTAAAAAAACAAAGTTGTCCTTTAAGACCTGGCATTATTTTATACTTTAGCTATTGAAAATTGCAGATATACAAGCTTGGTGCTGCGCTGCGAGCTTGTAGATCTACTATCTTTGAAAAGTCGTGAAAATATTTGGAAATCTTTGAATTGTATATTTTTCAAAGCAAACTTCTGTAATTCAAATATTTGCTTCTGGGGGGTCCCTGGAACAACATATTTTGAGATGGGGGTCCGCGGCCAAATACATGTAATTTTGGTGGTCCTTGACATGAAAAGGTTTGAGAACCACTGATTTAGAAGACATTCATAGAATCGGATCAAAAATATTCAAAGACTTGCACAAATGTTCACGATTTGTCAAAAATAGCAGAGCTACAAGCTCGCAGCGCGGCACACTCGGTGCCGCGCTGTGAGCTTGTAGATCTGCTATTTTTCAATAGTTAAATCTTAAAAATAATGGTTAAAGTTAGAATCTGTAATAATGCGTTCCCGGTCTCTAAAGTGGTTCGTTCAAGGGAGTTGTGGTTGGAGCTGAAGTAGCGTGAGGCAGTAGGCGAGCATCGCTGTTCTTCATCCAGCGTCCTCGACTCCTCCGTCCTTTCAACTCCTCCTGCCGTGCACTGGGACCGTAGAGTGGAGTCGGGGGGATAGGTGGGGCTCCTGGTGATGAGACACCCATAGCGTGTAAGAGCTTGGCTCGGTCCAGTGCCAAGGGCCACAAGGCCCTTCCCTGACGGAACTGCAAGCTGTATGTACAGCCAAATGCAAAGAGGTTCTCATCAGCCCCCTCCCCCCTCCACACACGCACACTCGCACAGACATAACCACACTCGCACAGACATAACCACACAAGCATAAATAAGAGACAACACAGCATTTGCATTTACAAGTCGAATAAACACAAGGGCTAAGCTAAAGGTTAAACATGGATGCACACGCACAAAACCACCACAGTCCCAGAGCACATCAACATTATACACTGTGAACCATGCCTTATGCATTGTCCTTACATTTCTTTGCCTTTTTTACTATTTTGAAAAACATTTGAAAATACTTCAAATAGCTGATCTACATCGACATGTTGTGAGCTTGTAGATCAGCTATTTGAACTATTTATTTATTTGTTTATTTAAATAGTAAAAGAAGTTTAGGGAAGGGGTAAGGCATGGATGAAAATAGGGCCCTGTTACGTCCAACCCGCACAGTCACACTTACACAAATTCACCGAAGCAAATTACATTCTCAATTACGCACAGCCACCATCCAAATGCTCCCCATGGCTGCTATTTGAGTTTGAGTTATGCAACCGGAGGTGAACATCAGAATTGAATTAGGCCCGAGGATTGTCCAAGGGCAGCACTATAGCACAGCAGCTCAGCAGAGAATACTCTCAGATCACTGGACTGGAGAGGCGTAATAGGAATTCCATTTAGCTCAGAGTGATTTAAGCCGCTGTGTGTCTCCATAAGAACTTCCTGCCTAGTGGCCATATTAGCCGCATACATTCTTCAGATGGATACTCAGCAGCGCTCAGCCTAGTGAGAGCAGACTGTCAAATGGAAATTGAGTTAGTGTATTTGCTATAATGACATGTAAGACAGGGGTCTTCAACTTTTTCAGGCCAAGGACCCCTTAGCTGAGAGAGACACGAAGCAGGGACCCCCTCTACATATTGTAAATGTGTGATACAGATTTTCATCGATGTCATAGATAGATTCATAAACTCGTTTGACAGCACTGTCATCGGTTAGATGTGTGTTGATGTGACATTTAACCACTTAAATCTTCGTTACTTACTAAACTTGACCTTTCACTCTGTACTTGGTCTGCTCTCTTTTACCTCTACACCAAACCTCTTTGCTGAAAATAGCAGATTTTATCTAAAGTTCTCCTCAGAATAGGGATGCGAAGGTTCAAAGTTTTTAATTGAAAATAATTATCCTATCACATAAGGATTTGGTGCCCCCCCCCCCCCCCCTGTAGTAACTCTGAGGACCCCCTAGGAGTCCCGGACCCCCTGTTGAAGACCCCTGCTATAAAGACATGTACGAAATTATGGTACGGTTTCGATTATACCTGCCGTAATGCACTCAGTGTGTCATGTTGGGTTATCAAGAAAAACGCATGTATAAAACTTGTTGTAGTTTGCATCATATATAAATACATTTAGTCCACCACATGAACATCCAGGCGCCTGGACAGAAGACAACAGGCAAGGCGTAGGCAAGGAGCCATTGTTTACAACGCTTATCGCTACAACTCAGCTCAGGGCTATTACTGTATGTCACAGAGCTGCTAGATAATGGCTCCAGTGTGTTGTGTACTGGTCCTAACCGGTGCCATGCAGCCCTCGCAGCCAGACAATGGCCTCGATTTTTCCTTGGTTAGCTCGGAGTGTGCGTGAGTGAGCCGAACCCACGGAATGACTTGTCCCGGGATCGCGACAGGGTTGTCCAGTATGGCCTCCACACAGTGAGTGGACTGTGTGGCGGTCCGGAGGAGGGCGCTTGCACCACAAAGCGCTGTCTGTCTGCCTCTGGTCCGAGAATGCCAGTGTCATCATGGGGGGATAGAGAGAGAGAGAGAGAGAGAGAGAGAGAGAGAGAGAGAGAGAGGGAGAGAGAGAGAATGGGGGAGAGAATGGGAGGGTGATGTTGACGCCCGTCAGTCCCGTCTCGTTTGGTTGAGCTTGGATGTAGTGAGGACAGTCAAAGACGCGTTGTGCAGGTTGGGAACACACAGGTCATCTCTGAATGTTTGACAGTGATATGCGTTGGTTGAGTGGAGGACAGAGCCACAGACAGCCAGACAGAGGACAGACAGGCAGACAGAGTGGTGCCAGAGCAGGTCAATACATTCATACTGTAGGACAACAGTTCAGAAAGTGGGTCGCGCTGTTTAGTTTGAGGTGATTTCCATTAGCGTTCGAGGACACCTCAGTGTGTGTGCACAGGACTGATATCAGTTAGAGCGTGCTCGGCCACTTAACAACTGTGGGAATGGACAGAGAATGGATTCAAATAATTCTGTTTCAGATCTTGGATGTGGTGCGTCGTCAGGTGCCAAGAAGAGATGGAACATTGTGTGCAAATGTCATGGCGTTCTGTCCTCACTGTTACCTGTAATATCACTTCATTTCGTCTCCTCCAGTCCAGCTGCTCAGATCCACAGACCTCGGCCGCCACAGTCTGCTCTACCTGAAAGAGATCGGTAATGGCTGGTTTGGGAAGGTAAGACCGCCCCTTCTGTCACTGTGTCTTCAGTCATCTTCATGTTTCTGTCGGCAGGGGCGTCGCACCAAATTCTGGGCCCTGGTGGGTACAAGGATTCACTGCGGGCCCCCCATGAATGTTCTTCATAGGGGGAGGGGGTTTAACCCATTTGGAACAAATTATTACGCATTAGTTTGTGCTTTAACTATTGAAAAATAGAAAAAAAAAAATATGTTTCTATGTCAGTGGTTCTCAGACCTTTTTATGTGAAGGACCCCCAAAATTATATGTATTTGGCCAGGGACGCCCATCACAAAATATTTTGTTCCAGGGACCCCCCCAGATACATATATTCAAAGATTTTCACAACTTTTCAAAAATAGCAGATCTACAAGCTGTGAGTTTGTAGATCTGCTATTTTTCAATAGCTAAAGTATAAAATAATGAAGGTCCCTCCACCTTGGGCCCTAGTAACTCAGTCTCAGTCCCACTCCCCCCCCTTGTGACACCCCTGCTGGTGGCACCTGAGTGTGTGTGTGTGTGTGTGTGTGTGTGTGTGTGTGTGTGTGTGTGTGTGTGTGTGTGTGAGCTAGATGAAACGCAGCGCCGCTGGGGGCTCACGTCACGCCTGTTAGTCGGCGCCGTGATCCCAGGCATGTTCCGAATGGAGCTTGTTAAAATGGCCGACATGCTGCATTACCTGTAGAGTGTGTGTGTAATGGGGTGCCTGATTCTTCCTGCCTTTGATGTCAGCCTCTCCACCAGGAGTGACACACTTCTCCACAATTCAACCCGGAGAGAAATCCTATGCTGCATCGAATAGCTGTGTGATTGGAGGCCGCGCTATATACGCTGTCTGTTTTGTGTCTTGTAGTTTCACACAGATAACGTATTGTTGTCATTCTCTCTTATTCTCTCGTCACCCCCCACCCCACCCCACCCACATTCCCTCTTACCTCTGAAACTCATTTCACTCATGCACACAAATACCTTTTCCACTGTTGTGTACCGTGACTGGGTATGTCCATCTTGTGTGTGTCTGGTTGTGGCTGCACGCATTTCTTTTCTCCTGTGTCTCTGTGTTTTTCTTTTTTTCTTTCTTTCTTTCTTTCTTTCTTTCTTTCTTTCTTTCTTTCTTTCTTTCTTTCTTTCTTTCTTTCTTTATGCATGTCTCTGTGTGTCTTTTCCCTTTTTCGTACGACACTTATGTACATTCGTATTCGTATATGTATTTTTGTGCCTGTATGTCCCCTCCTAACTGTTGTTGTGTGACTACACCCTGCTCTGTTCCACCGTTCTCACGTGCGTGCGTCTGTGTGTGTGTGTGTGTGTGTGGGTGTGTGTGTGTGTGTGTGTGTGTGTGCGTGCGCGCGTTTGTGCGTATGTGCGTGTGTTGCTGTGTTGTTGCAGGTGCTGTTGGGGGAGGTGAACGCCGGACTCAACAGCACCACCCAGGTGGTCATCAAGGAACTGAAAGTCAGTGGCAGTGTTCAGGACCAGATGCACTTCCTAGAGGAAGCACAGCCTTACCGGTACTCTACTCTACTCTACTCTACTCTGCTATGCTCTGTTCTGTTCTGTTCTACTCTGCTCTGCTCCAGTGGTTCTCAACCTGTGGGTTGAGACCCCCAGGGGGGTCGCCAAAGTATTTTGGGGGGTCCCCAGATGATTAGCTTAATGTGAAACATTGTTTTCTCACTCAACAGTAAACAAACCAACACACAGTATGAGTGTATAGAGGGTATCTGCACGTTTCTAAAGTGACAATTTATGGACATTTAAAATCCTTTTAATACCTGTAAAAAACATTGGCCATCGTGTCAAAAGGCAGAAATTGTGAAAATAGTAGATCTACATGCTCACAACGCCTCGCAATGTTATTTTCACAATAGAACCGTGTTATACCAAATGTAATACCTCAGCTCTTAGTGCTTGTTAGGGTGGGGGGTCCCCAGTTAAAATATGATTATTTGGGGGATCGCGGCCTGAAAAGGTTGAGAACCACTGCTCTACTCTACTCTACTTCCCTTCTTTCTTCCTTTGTTTCTCTCCTCCCACACTCTCTCTCTCTCTCTCTCCTACGCATACATTCCACAGACACACAAACATTTTCTCTGTTTCTCTCTCCCTCTCCCTTGCTCTCTGCCACTTCCTTACATTGATACTACTCCATCTTCTCGTATACTCACACTCTCTCATCCCCCTCCCACCTTTCTGTTTTTCTTTTGGTCTTTGTGTGGCATGGCTCTATAGGAGATGTACAATGAGATCTATAGGAGGTCTACAAATGGTTCTGTCTGGGTGTGTGTCTATAGGTCTGCCTGTCTGAGGTTTATTCTCTCAAACCATTGGAATTATCAGTACCAAATTGGCTGTGCATGTTACCAGTAGGCAGTATCTCCATGCTGCCATAAGGCAAAACCATTGCATCTCCATAAACGTATGTTATTTTCTAAATTAATGCTCTACTACAGTGTCACACACAAGTAGTAAAAATAGGAGATCTACAAGCTCACAGCTTGCAGATCTGCAATGTTTGCTGTGACTGTGGGTGTTATAAATATTGAACCAAGGAATAGTATTAAAAACAGCTTGTGACTAAATAATAACTCCAATGGATCAATTGGAATACAGCTTATTCTTTCCATTTTCTGAAAAGTGCCCGACAGTGACATTATAATATATTCATGCTGGGCATTCAATGAACCCCACCAGCCATTTGTCATCATCAGCCAATGGCAGAAACCCCCCAGCATGCAACTTTGACTAGAATGCCTAGGTTCATTCTTCACAGCAAAATCCTGTGATAAAATGTTAAGTCAAGGGTCCAATTTGTGTAATTCTTTACGCTCTCACTCTCTACACTAAGTAGAATATTAGATCAAGTTGTGGTTGAGACTAAATGTTGTTGCACACTGCTGCGTTTTTTCGGCCGAATACAGGATCGAATTTCGGAGCACGTAAATAAAGAAATCAACCTCACTTTATGTCATTCACGTTTTCACACTGCCGCCCGGTTCGTATTTATTTTCGAACCATTGGGTCCCTTGCTCTCTCTCTCTCTCTCTCTCTCTCTCTCTCTCTCTCTCTCTCCTTGCCCTGAAAAACACATTTCCCAACGAAAAAATGCAGCAGTGTGCAACCAGCTTTTGGCTCCCATTTGAAGTACTCTCTCTTTCTCTCCCCCACACGCGCACACGCGCACGCGCACACGCACACACACACACACACACACACACACACACACACACACACACACACACACACACACACACACACACACACACAGAGTATATGTTTTTGTATGTAATTATATTTTTGTACTTTTGCTGTTCCTGTGTGTGACTCTAACGTGACCTGGGTGTGTTTGCAGGTCTCTGCAGCATCCTGCGCTCCTGCAGTGCATGGCTCAGTGCACCGAGGTCACACCCTACCTGCTGGTGATGGAGTTCTGTCCACTGGTGAGGAAAACTACATGTGCTACCATGGAATTACAGAGTTACTACAGGGGGTCCTCCAAATCTTTGTGTGATAGATGCTTTTTTTTATAATATCCACTTGAACCTTAGCGTCCATATTCTGAGAACTTTAGCCAAAAATAGCAGATCTACAGCGCGAGGCGTTGTGAGCTTGTAGATAGGCTATTTTCTGCAAAGAGGTTTGGTGTAGAGGGGAAATAGAGCAGACTACAGAGTCAAGTTTATTAAGCATTGATGGTTCAAGTGGTTGAATATCTGAAGTCAAAACACAAATTGGCATGAATCCAAAATACACTGTCTGATGATTGACTGTTAGTTGGGGCGAATCCGATACTTCCGTGACCACGAGAGCAAAGGTCCGTTTCTCAGTGGTTTTGTCAACTATGAAGGTTAAATAACAAATTGAGCTCCCATGTCCCTCGCAAAAATGCGAGGGGACATGGGGTTTTTAATTTTTCTGAATCCATTGCAAGCATTTGTTTTGCTCGAAAAACATTCCTTGGGCTAAAAACGGCCAACAAAACTATGGTTTAGTGATCACTTTTCAGTCTTTTGGGGTCCATTTTTAGCCCAATTAATGTTTTTCATGCAAAACAAATGCTTGCAATGGATTCAGAATAATTAAAAACCCCCTAGTTTGACCCCTCATATCCAACGTAAAGCAGATTTTTTGGGAGTAATTTTTTCCTTTATAGTATGGTGTATAGTAAGTGAATGAGACTGAAAATTACCCTAGCTGTCAAACATTTTGCCTGCATTTTTGTGAGGGACATGGGAGCTCAATTTGTTATTTAACCTTCATAGTTGACAAAACCACTGAGAAACGGACCGTTGCTCTCGTGGTCACGGAAGTATCGGATTCGCCCCAACTATGTACTGTCAAACGATGAAGCTATATGGTATCTATTGGTTGTGGGGGTCCCTGCTTTATCGCTCTCCTGAAAACGTTGAAGACCCCTGAGTTAGTGTAAATGTGGTGGGATTAGAGGCCCAAGCCAAACGCCCGCGGGCATCCGTAGTTAATAGATGTTCCTTTTGCTGAGAAGATCATTAAGTCAGAGACCTAACTTGTCCTCTTTGACTGTGTGACTGTCATCGCACAGGTGAAGGTGATAAACAAGAATAATGATGCTAATGAAGGTGCTGAATGTCACCATCCATTTTGCATGACTTGACACGGGTGGTGATTGTGTGGCTCGGCTGTGTGATTTGTGCAGAATTATTGTGATTAGTCGGCACTTAATTCCATTTACATATGTGATTAGAAACAGGTGCAGTGGACTAATGGGCTGCCAACCACGACCCCTCTGTTGTGTCTGTATATCAGTGGTAGAGAGAATGAAGCTAGGATGCTACACTGTAGCCTGGGTGGAGTTGGAAGGGTTTTTAGAGCTAGGGTGCAATGTAAATTCTTACAGCAAATTCTGATTTAGTCTAGTTTTAGTTGACTGATATCATACGTTTATTTAGTCTAGTTTTTATTTGTTGACATTGTTTTAAAGCTTAGTTTTTATTTAAAACAATATTTTTTTTTCAATATTGAGTGCAAAAAGAACAATGTAGTGCCGAGGATACATACAGGTAGACTACTGTAAGCATGAAAACCTTGCGTCTGTCAAAACAACATGATACCTAACAATATTTTTAATAGTTGAGGTCTAAATCTAAATAACAGTCAAAAACATGTGAACAGGTAAGCAACACATAACGGAATAGAAAAAAAAATAGCATCTATTGAAAAGGCGAGGGCTAGCTAGCGAAAAAAAAGGTGACAAGAAATTCTTCGCCAAAAGTAGCTTGATGCCTTGCTACGTGTTGGGAGCTTGTACTGTAGATGTATAGATATATGTATTTTTTTCCCGAATGTTCACTACTAGTGTTACTCATCATGTGGTTAAGGCAGTCCTCTGCAGTCTGCACTATTGTGGTCCAGTTTGCAGTGTACAATTTCACAAGGGTTTAATTCAATAGACACATCTGCCCCCAAGTGGTCAGAGGACGTAGTGCCAAGTGTGTGCATTAAGAATTCTGCCCTGAAGTCAGTACAGCATATACAGCTATATGCTACAGGAGGGGCACATACAGTATGTACAGTACTCACTGTAGTGGTTGATTACATACAAAGGGACTAGAGTAGAACAGAATAGAACAGAACAGCAGCATGTGAGCTCTGTGGGGTACAGCCAGAGTCATGTTTTGTTTACTGTGCTTGCTGTGTCCAGGGAGATGTGAAAGGCTACTTGCGCAGCTGCAGGGCTTCAGACACCCTGACCCCAGAGCCCCTCGTTCTACAAAGGATGGCCTGTGACATCGCATCGGGCCTCTTACACCTGCACAAACACAACTTCACACACAGGTACAAACACACACGTTTCACACGCACACATGGGCAAGTACGCTGCAAACAACAGTTGAAACTTCAAGTTTACTATTTAGGCATTTAGCTCCGATCCGGAGCACACTAGACCCTACTCGACAAAACCACATGGGGGTAAACACAAACAGTCACATACGTAGAGTGCAAAGGAAACAATTCTGTGCTTCAAAGAAACTAGGTAAACATCGTCAGCATGGGTGTAACAAGGGGGGGGGGGGGGGGGGGGGGGGGGGGGAGTGGGACTGAGTTACTTGGGCCCAAGGTGGAGGGGCCTTAATTATTTTATACTTTAGCTATTGAAAAATGTGAGCTTGTATATCTGCTATTTTTGTAAAGTCGTGACAATGTGTGCAAATCTTTGAAAATATGTATTTCTTTTAAGTGAACATTTGTAACTAAAATGTTGCTTCTGGGGGGTCCCTGGAACTAAATATTTTGAGATGGGGTCCTTGGCCAAATACATATCATTTTGGGGGTCCTTCACATGAAAAAGTTTGAGCACCACTGACATAGAAACATATTTATTTTCAAAAAACCTTAAGATTTGAAATATTCAAAGACTTGCACAAACTTTCACGATTTTTCAAAAATAGCAGATCTACAAGCTCGCAGCGCGGCACTCGGTGCCGCGCTGTGAGCTTGTAGATCTGCTATTTTTCAAAAGTTAAAGCACAAAATGTGAGTGAATCCTTGTACCCAGGGCCCAGAATTCCGAGCGACACCCCTGAACATCATCAGTCTGTGACACAGACCGCATGGCTCCAGCCTCCTGCAGCAGAATGGAAGGATCTCCACTGACACTCCATGGTCTCTTCCTGCAACAATATCCTGGTGCTGCCTGAGTGTTGCTCATCGACTCCAGCATCAGTGATTTTGTTGCAGGGAGGGATGACCTGGCCTCACCTCACCTCTCCAGAGCAGTCTTTATCCACTTGAAAATGGACGTCACACGTGCTCAATTCATAGAAAAGTGCAATAGAGCAGTGGTTCTCAACCTGTGGGTCGGAAATTATTTTGGGGGGTCAACAGATGATTAACTTATTGTGCAACATTGTTTTCTCACTCAACACTATACAAAAAAAACTAAGTGTATAGAGGCTATCTGCACATTTCTTAGGTTTAAGGACTTATATAATGCCTCTAAAATTACAAATTAATCATTGTCCAAATTGTCAAATATCAGAGGCAGAAATTGTGAAAATAGGCGAGGTGTTGTGAGCATGTAGATCTGCTATTTTCACACTAGAACCTTGTTAAACAAAATGTAATTCCTTAGTTCTCTTCAGGGTAGGGGGTCCCCAGTTAAAATATGATTATTTTGGGGGTCCCCGCCTGAAAAAGTTGAGAACCACTGCAATAGATATTGTGCGTGACATCATAATACCCGGAGGTTATGGGGGAACGCCTACTGTCAAAAAACTACTTTCTGGCCTTGACAGCCCATACATCCAAACAGAAAAGTCTGATTGCTTTAAACAACGTTAAACTCACTTTGACACTGGATTTGCCATTGACTTTATGCATGCGCATACCCTCTATAACTACATCAACGATTATATAGACTTGCATTTTTTTTTGGACCTCCAGAAATGTATTAGGCATGATCGCGATCGCGAAATTGCATGTTTAACCCCCATACCAACCCATTCTTTCAAACATGGCAGCCATGTTTGTTTACATCTGAAGAAAACATAATGGCTGATAAATCATGAATGCCTGCACGGATTTCCAAGCGGATTTTTTTGTTTGAAAGCTGTGAACAGCATCTACACACGTGGTGCATCATCTAGGCATGGGCGTGCACTTTTTACACACTTGCACAATTACATGGAAGTCTATGGTAACCATGGCAACGCGGGACATTGGCCGGAAAAAATCATTGCAACATAAGTGTTAAGCTGCAATCCGTAACTGTCATGTCCTACCCGGTATTTGAAACCAGGGGCTCTATTATGATCCAGGTCTTATGCCTTATTATGCCTTAACTTCTTTGCCTTTTTTTACTATATAGACATATATATTTTTTTATATTTCAAATAGCTGATCTGCAAGCTCACAACGTGCAGATGTGGATCAGCATTTGAAGTATTTAAAAATGTTTTTCAAAATAGTAAAAAAAAAAGGCAAAGAAGTTAAGGCATAAGGCATAAGACCTGGATCATAATAGAGCCCGTCTCATGAGCAAGAGCCCAAGTTGTTAAATGTGGATGAGGATCGGAATAAACTAAACTAAACTTGCAATTAGCTTCTCTTCATGCAAGTAATACATCAAGTACTGTAGGAAGACCATCTCCAACCGCTGTACACTGTATTAACATACTCTACCATACAGGTCAGGGAAAATAATGTTTTATCCATTAAATAAAGTTCCGGATTGCAGCTTTAATGCATTTATTGACGATTCCATTTGCAACATTTATCTCAGACAGACCTTTGCTGTACCTGCCATGTGATTTGTATTGATTAACTCCCTTTCTAAAAAAGATAGCAGTTTATCAATGTCAGATTGCTCAGAATAATGACTGCAGCTCAGAGTTGCTTGATGCATTTGGTTTGCAAGCAGAGCGTTCCAAATGCCACAGTGCATGGAGACACATGAGCCTTCCTCTGTGTGCTAATTTAGACTGTTATGGTCATAAATAATGGAAGCGTCCTGTTGCCGCCCCATAGTGACCTAGCACTGAGGAACTGCCTGCTGACTGCTGATGTCACCGTCAAGATAGGAGACTATGGTCTCTCCCACACCAAGTACAAGGTACGTACGTATCTGCACAGGCCATGTAAATCTAATCCAACTAATTGATTTCACCAGTTGTGAAGAGAATATATTGATTTTATTAATAAAACTAGTCCTTGCCCGTGGTTGTGTTGTGTACTGAGGTGAAAGTATCGGCTCGTAGGATCAGTGATCAGTCATCTCCAAATTTGGGCACTGTTTCAGCATGCAGGTATATCAGATTTGGGCACTGTTTAGTATCAGTGATGTCAGTCGTGAAGTCATCTCCAAATTTGGGCACTGTTTAATATCAGTGATGTCAGTCATCTGCAAATGTGGGCTGACTGATGTCAGTCAGTGACTATGGCGGCGACACCGGTTAGTATCAGTGATGTCAGCATGCAGACAGATGGCGGACAGACATTCTGTACATTAATAGTTAGATAATCTATGTAGATTTTTTTAACATATACAGTACATATGATTGTTTCTCCTTTTATCATTTTTTAATACAATTATATACAATATCAAACGCTCTCCGAACGTCATGTTAATTTACCATTTACCATAGCAGTGCTTTTTAATTGACCATTTAAATTTGTATTTTTATGGCATGACTTTGTAAGAGGCACGACATCTACAAAATGGTCTGTGTTTGGTTTAATCTTACAAA
>NC_137825.1:18611250-18616250 GCF_963921795.1 Nannobrachium achirus | reverse complement strand
TTGGTGGCACGCACTTGGGCCATATGTCAAATCGGCCGAGTTCATCAGGACTTGACTCATCTGCTTGCATTTTGCTATGAGATACGTTATATGGTTTAATTTATATTCATTTATTTGTGAATTAATTTTCCCAAATATGGAGAAGACCTCATAGACCACATGAGACTGACACAGTATGTCCATATATGGGCATTCCAAGATATGGGCTTAATATTGATTACCTCAGGGATCTCCATATATGGGCAAAAAAGGGAGAAAGAATAAAGAGTGAGACAGAGTGAACTCACCTCTTGAGGAAATCCATGTATTCAGCATGTTTGATAAGTCCTGTTCTCATCATGATGGTCTGGAAACACTGTCTGTCAATGGCCCATAGCTTCACATTGGTCACAGCTGGAAGAAAACAGTACAGACATGTCATCTGAAATCTTCACAATTCTCTTGCTTTTCCATGATCTTTCCCCCCATTGTCGTGAGTGATTTGCCAGTTGTGAAATTGAGCCAATTTTCGAGAGGCACCCATCTGCAGCCACACAGGGTACCTTTCACCTCTACACTTGGCCGAATGTGTTTTAGTGGCCTTCATGCTCTACCTACTGAGCTACCGTCTGGTATTATCTTTGACAACGTGGATACTGGGGGACGAAGATTTACTATTCTGTCCATAACGGCACATACATACTTATGCCTAAACCCAAACCCTAACCTCAGTAAAACTATGCCTAAACCTAACCCAAACCCTAACCTCAGTAACACTATGCCTAAACCTAACCCAAACCCTAACCTCAGTAACACTATCCCTCCCTAAACCTAACCCAAACATTAACCCTAACCTCAGTAAAACTATTAAATAAATAAAACGAATAAAACAAATCTAATAAAACTATGCCTAAACCGTGTGGAGGTTCCTGCCTAGTGTGGAGCTGAGAGGTACCCGTCTTGTGAGGTCACTTCCTGCCACTTGTGTGGAGGTTCCTGTCTAGCGTGGAGCTGAGAGGTACGTACCCCTGTGTCTGCAGATAGCCTGTCTTGCAATTTTCACCTGGCACCACTTCACACCTGGAAAATGCCCCCTTTCCCCGTGAGAAGGCTTGGACAATCCACTGATGCTCCAATGGCACTCTTTGAAACTTTAGAATGTCACATCTGTATGAAAGCATTTCAGTGACATTATTTATTACGCTACCAAAAAAGCATCTTAAACAATCCCAACAGTAACAACATAAAAATTATGTTCTCCATAGTCTTATTTGATTGTATTTACTGTAGGCCTATGTATGCTTATCTTGTTACTGTCAGGCATGTTTCAGATACAGTACATTTAAGGTCATTGCACACATTGCTGCGTTTTTCAGGCCAAATATTGGAGTGAATTTCGGAGCGTGTAAATAAAAAAATCTACCTCACGTTATGTCAATCCTTTGCTCTCTCTCTCCCCTCTCTCTCCTTTGGCCTTGGCCTGAAAAATGCTTTCGAGGATTTCGGATTTTCAAAATGCAATGCTCCTAGGGATATTTGTTTGTTTGTACATGTTGGGAAATTGATGAAACCATCTAAATCATTTTATATGTATTAAGGATACTAGTAACTTAAAAGGGAGAACCACCCATTTTCAACATGGAACTATGTCATTAATATACCTTTATGTGGAAATAAGAAAAAAGTCCCCCCACTTCTGTGTTGCCTATAACTGGAGGATTGATTTTGTGGTTTGTATTGAAAGTACACCGTGATGAAGTCATGCCGGTGTACTTTACAATACAAAGCCCAAAATCAATCTCCCCTTTAAGTTAGCAAATAAATGGGTTAAAGTTCAATATTTGGATCAGAGACATAATGGAGTAGAAGTTAAAGTATTGGAAACTTGTACAAATACAAATACCTAAAAACGGTACAGTACTGTACTGTAAGTGTATGTGTACTTAGTTGCTTACCACCAACACAGAACAGTTTAACCTGCACTTCACTTCACTCGCCCCAGGGGGCTACACGTCTGCTTATAGGAGGAGTGCGAGTGTTATGGTAAATGTAGGTCCGCCCGGCCTTTTATGTAAACGTTTACATCACTTCTAAATGGTCTGAGATAGCCAGTGTAAGTGATGCTATAATAGGTGACAGGTCAGAATATTATGTGTAGTGTGGTTGCTGTAGGCAATGGTGGTGGGGCTGTAGTTCTTGTCCATTTTTTATGTAAACATTTATTTCACCTAGAGTAAACCTTTTTTTTCTGTTAACCTTTCTGTAACCCCAAAAGTCCATTGAGTTTAATGGACGTTTTCTGTCTTAGTTTTAGTCATCAAAACTTTCGTTTTTATTTTGTTTTATTTCGTTTTCGTCAGTGAAAAAGGGTAGTAACACTAGGTCTGAGGTGGAGGCGTCGGTTCTCTGGTAGGTCGGCTAGACTCAGTGATAGGTGAGGCTTCGTGAGACACTGTGTTTGGGTTCACGTGACGTTAATGGTGAGCTTCGTGTGTCGTTCGTGCCGGACTTCGCGTGACGAATGCGAACGAGTTTATGTTAGCTTACGCTATCTAAATAATTTCCTGGAGGGAATATCGTGTTTTTAATCTTTTTGAAGTCTGTCCTGGCCGAGATCAGTGCCCACATTGACAGGAGAGATGATCAGAGGAGCAGAGCTACTACAGGGACTGAAGAATGGATAGAGATTCTCAGTGAAGGTGCAGCCAGTGTAAGAGTAGAGATGAACTCTGGCCTCCACATCATAAAAGGAGACCAGACCCTCCTCATAATCCACAAACACTCCCACTTTCTGGAGCTTCTGTTGAACAGGGAGGAGGACATTAGGGTTTGCAAGAGCCTCATAACTTCCATCGTCCAACCATATAGTCCAGTAACCTTCGGAAGGGCACAGTCTGAATTCCTTCCTGTTGATGGACTCTCTGGCCACTCCTACCGTCCAGTCCGTCATCCCTTTAACCTGGACCTCATAGTAAAACATTCCAGAGGAGAAGTTTTGTTTTCCTAAGACACAGTTATATTTAGAGAATCTGTTGTTGTTGTTGTTGTTTGGGAGATTCTTCTTTTTTCCATCAACCACTTGTTTTCCATCCTCAGACAGGATGAGACTGGGATATGCTGTATCAGGATCCAGAGTCACATCCACTGCATATTGCTGGATCCTCCTCAGCTCAACCTCACTCAGCTTCTTCTCAATCTCTTTACTGAGTGTCTTCTCTAGCTGAGCCACAGCTGTCCTCACAGTCCCCACATATGAAGAATGGTGAACATTGACCTTTGTCCAGTCCTTCGTGGGTGGAGGGGCATTGATGGATGTGAAGTTCTGGAGGAGGTGGTCTTCAGTTTGTGAGATCTCCTTCAGCTCAGAGATTCTCTTCTCTAACTGAGTGATTTCCTGTTGCAGCTCTTTGAAGAGGCCTTCAGCCTGTTCCTCTATTGTTTTCTTCTTCTCTTCAATGACCTCAAGGACCTCAGCCTGGCTTCTCTCAATGCAGCTGATCAGAGCAGTGAAGACATGCACGCTGGTTGCTATCACTGTGTCTGCATCCTTCTTGTTGAGCTCTAGTGAGTGTTTGACCTCCTGGATCTTGACTCGTCTCTCCTGGATCATCTGCTGAACGTCAGCCTCCGTCTTTGCTTCATATTCTTCTTTCCACTTGTGACGCCTGAACTTACGAACCATCTCAGAAAGCAAACTATTGACAAAGACTTCTGGTCTGTAACAGAATCTTTTTTTACACAACGGACACTGACACTCATCATCATCATCATCAGTGTCCCAGCACTGTGTGATGCAGGTTTGCAGTAGTTGTGTCCACATGGAGTGGTGATTGGATCAGTGAACACGTCCAGACAAATAGAACAGCATAAGTCCTCTTCAGACAGGAGACTGCTAGAAGATGCCATTTCTGGCAAGACAAGTGAAAGTGTTAAACACTGGAAATGAGAAGCAGTATATTTGTCTTTCTCTGGTCTCTGGTCCCAATCTCTCTTTCATTCCTTCAGGGTGTGGCTCTCTCTGGCTAATGCCCCTCTCACTCTGTGTAATCAGCCTTTTAAGCAGAGCGGACTCAAATCACTCTTCACTCACTCTCTGACATCATTCATCACTCTTGCCCAAATATGGACTTCCACAAGCTTTCCAGACCGGCCTTTTAAAGTAAATATCAGGTAACCACGGCAATCTGATAGGAATGACATAACATGAATGCTGTGAGATTCCTTTCCAGGAAATCTATATATTAACACATCGACTTCTAATTAAGTAACTTACTAATTCATTAATATATATACATTTCTAGGAAACCCTACCAGTAAGACGCCTAAGGGCCTAAGGGCAGTGATGTATATTGGACCAGTTACCCATAAATGGAGACCCCTGGTACCCATAGATATTCAGAGATATGGGCTAATATATTGATGACATCAGGAATCTCCATAAATGGGCATAAAAGGGATTTGGTTCCCCTGGCATCACAGGGATCTCCATATATGGACATAAAAGGGATTTGGTTCCCCTGACATCACAGTGATGACAGAGCGTGATGTCAGAGCATGAGAGTCAGGGTAGAAAACCCATAGACTGTAAAAAAGTATACACGGACACAGACATTGATGTGCCGTTTCTCATAGTAAACTGTGACCTTCGGTCGCAAAAAAGTCCACTAATACTGTAAAGTATGTACTGTAGTATTAGTGTAATTCATTTTTGCAATGTAATCTCTAGTCCTGTTCTAACGTGTAAAAGCTGTTGTATTACCGTTGTATTACGGGATGAAATGAAAGAGGCTTTGTATGTCATTATTAAAAGACGAATGATGAAGTGTATTTACACATACGGAGAGAGCCCAAATAGAAGCCCTCAGTCAATATGTACACGGATGGCAACACGCAAGTCCACATACCAACACACGCACACACGTGCACACACGTGCACACACACTCACTATATATTTACATCCCTTGTGGGGATGCATACATACATACATAGACTTCCATTCATTTTTATGCAAGTCCTGTGG
>NC_137825.1:18546250-18608750 GCF_963921795.1 Nannobrachium achirus | reverse complement strand
TTTGGGATTTTGTGATCCCCTGGTTGGGAGAGCAGCCCCATAGTGCCTGGCCTTGCACAACACTGCCAGTATTTGAAATCATGCACATCTCATCCTCAATAAATACTGGAGTTACCCAGGGTTGCCCTGGAGCCCTCCACCATACTACGCCCACAACTACAGGTATGTAGGCAGAAACACAATCACCAAACCAGGACATGACAAACCCATTCACAAACCACCTCATGCCTATTGGCATGATGCCTATTGGCATGAGGTGGCAGAACTGTCGCAGTGGTGCCAGGAAAACAGCCTTTTCTTGGACATTGGAAAGACCAAAGAAGGGATTGTGGTCTTTTGTATGCAATGGCAGGGGTCTTATACGCCCGATTAGAGGGTAAATAGCTACCTAATTTCTCAAGACAGATTCTCTTCTTGTTAGGAATAAACACAAAAGCACCCAGGCCCCAGAATCTGTCAGCACCAATGCCTTGAACATTTAATGGGATTTGACATCACTGTTGTCGACTACGAGCAAAAAGTAAAAACAGTCGTAAAATAGAAATTTAAAATAGAAGAAAATAAATATAATATATTTACAGTGGAAAGGGGGAGGTAGTATAAGCTTTGTCTATTAACAGTTTAGAGTAGCAGCCGCCTGTAAGTGACTTTTCAGACCGTTTTTAAAGGAAGTTAGGGATTTACACTCCTTTAAGGCTTTCAGTAGGGCGTTCCACATGTATAGCAGGAGAACGAATTTGATCCTTTTTAGAGATAAATCTGGGTTGAACGTGATTTGTGGAGCTGCCTCTGGTATTGTAATTGTGGATATCCTTGAAGTTTTCGAAGTATTTTGTCAAGTACATTAAAGGACAACTTTGTTTTTTTACAACAAGGGTTCATATTTTAGATTGTGATTAAAGAAAAGAAAAGATGTTAAAAGGTTTTCATTTACTGCTTTCTATAGTTTTAGCAATTTTAGTATTTTGATTTCAGTGGGTGGGGGCATGCGTACAAGTGGCTAAATCTTTTTAGACACAATAAGCCGGCAAATTCTTTGTTACTATTTACACCAACCCCCATAAGTCACAAAAAAACAAAGTTGTCCTTTAACAAATTCAAATGAGATATGCCAAGGTTAATGTATTCAAATGTGTTTTTTTTTCTTTTCTTTTGCACTTTCTATTAATACTCTTAAATGCTTCAGGGGAAGCACTTGTAATTGCCTTGTTTAAATGTACTTTACAAATAAACATTGCCTTAGGATTGATTTGATCCGTTTAAAATAGAAGCAAAGAGAGCAGGCTGGTGACTGGTCCTGGGTCAGCCTCAGGCCTCTCCTCATGTGTGTCTGGAGACTTTATCTCTACTTACAGCAGACAAGCTAAAGCTCAGGCTGGTCGCTCAACGATTTTGATAATAGAAGTACATATCGAACCCATTTAGGCCTGAACACATTATTACGCAATATTTTATGCTTTAAATATTTAAAAAAATAGCAAACAAGCTCACAGCGCGGCACCGAGTGCCGTGCTGCGAGCTTGTAGATCTGCTATTTTTGCTAAATCGTGAAAATTTGAATTTTGACCCGATTCTATAAGTGTCTTTTGAATCCTTCTAAGATTTTTTGAAAAACCTATGTTTCTATGTCAGCAATCTGGCCAGCCATCGTCAAAGAAAAGGTCCTTTTCACTTAACTGGAGCTCAGTTAGTCTGTTCTTGAGAGACTTCTATGTCAGTGGTTCTCAAACCTTTTCATGTGAAGGACCCCCAAAATGATATTTATTTGACCACGGACCCCCATCTCAAAATATTTAGTTCCAGGGACCACCCAGAAGCAAAATTTTAGTTACAAATGTTCGCTTTGAAAATACATATATTCAAAGATTTGCACACATTTTCACGACTTTTTTCCAAAAATAGCAGATCTACAAGCTCGCCGCGTGGCACTCGGTGCCACGCTGTGAGCTTGTATAGCTGCTATTTTTCACTGGTTAAAGCATTCAATAATTCTAGGCCTAAATTAATACGATCTAGTCATATAACTGACTTCACACTTAGTCAAGCGTCATTCCCACCGGGCACAATGAAGATAAAGATAAAATTATCCCGTTTTAGAAATCGTTCTCAACTGAAGTGGACGCCGGTAGCGTCCTGTTGTCGGCAGGACAACAGGATGGAAGTTGATGTTAAATATTGTTTTACTGTAGTTATCTTTGGGTCCGCGTCAATATGCCGACGGGCCGGTATGCCGACGGTAGACCTTCACATGAAAAGGTTTGAGCATCACTGACATTGAAACATAGGTTTTTCAAAAAACCTTAGAAGGATTTGAAATATTCAAAGACTTGCACAAATCTTCAAAAATAGCAGATCTAGCAGTGTGGCACTCGGTGCCGCGCTGTGAGCTTGTATATCTGCTATTTTCCAAGAGTTAAAGCACAAAATAATGTGTTCCCAGTCTAAATGGGTTAAACCCCCTACCCCTGTGACACCCCTGATGATGAATCAACCGAGTGTGAGAATGGCTGGGCAACAGAATGCATTATTTGGACAATAATTACTTGCGCCAGCAGAGTGCGCAAGTACTGCGGTCGGTGTTTCTGACGTGTATCTGTCACGTATCTGTCTGTGTTTACGCCTGTAGCCAATCAGGGACCAGCATTATTGGTGACGTCACCATCAACAGCCAATGAGGGACCAGCATTCTTTGTGAGATCACCAACAACAAATGCAACCTGATATATAAATGAAAAGGAGAGCTCTTCTGGCACACAAGTACTGTAGGCCAGGGGTTCCCAAACTGTTTTGTCTTTTTTTTTTTTGGCACCCCATGAATATTTTTTTTATCCGTGGCACCACTACATTATAATTTTCACTCCCAGCACCTTATATTTATAGCACATCGTCATTGTCGGGTGTAAACCTTGTATGTCCAAAACCGTTCGTTTTGTATTTATCATCTATAAAATGTACTAAACTAGTGAAAACAGCAGATCTATAAGCACACAAGTTGTGTGCTTGTAGATCGGCTGTTTTCACTAGTTTTGTGCGACAGTCTTGTATGATGATGCAGGGCTTTTCTTTACCAAAAGACATACACATTTGAAACCCTGGACTGCCGTCACGGCACCCCAGGGTGCCCCGTCACCCACTTTGAAAACCCCTGCTGTAGGCCACACATGGCCACGAGTGCATAAGTTGGCACGTTGGCACCTCGACAGAGTGCAGTCTAGTTTAGGTCTGTGATAGGTTGCTGGGGGGTTCGTCCAGAGGCAGAACAGTATAAAGACGTGTGATTGGATGCTGGGGGGTTCCTCAAGAGGAAGAACAACAGCCTTCAGGGAAACCCTCTGGTTGCCCCAGGGGAAGGCACATGGGTGCTCTCACTATGGCAACAGGCTGTGTCGCCATGGCAACTGAACAGGCAACAGAGCGGGACAGGATGCGAGGGAATGTGTGTGTGTGTGTATGTGTGTGTGTGTATGTGTGTGTGTCTCACACATGTGAGAAAGGGAGAATGAAAGAGATGTTGCCAAACTTAAATTTAAATAAATTATATTTATCATCTTAAAAATGAATATATTAACTCATCTGGTGCCGATCCCGAACTAGTTCGGCTTTATTTCAATCCAATACAATCTTTTTTTTATTAATTCACTTACCCCGAGCTGCTTGTAGAGTCGTGGGTGGTCCTGGCTCGCTAGCCGCTAGCCAGCTAGCCGTTCTACTCTGTCCGACGATATATTCCATTAAAAATGGTTTAAAATACATTTTTGAGCTCCCCAATGTTCACCCGATGTTCGGCGCCGCTTCCGATGAGTACACGAGTGTGCCGATCCCGAAGTAGTTCGGCTTTATTTAATTATATGAATAAAATGATAAGAGGCCTTCTGAAGCCTGGCTTGATTTTTGTAGCTACTAGCCGAAAGCTAACAACGTCCCGGCCGGCCGTAATTTGCGAACGCAATCGCCAATCTCCGCCTAATCCAATGAAAGACCGCATCTTTAAAGGCTTATATCTCTTTTTTGTGTTTTAGGAAAGCGGCGCGAGGTTTATTTACGGCGAAATCGCCCAAAAATGATCTTTTAGATGACAAAATGGGAATAGCCATTCTGTTAGCATCTTCATCCGGGACATTTCCATGCCGTGCATGAACGTGAGCACGTCAGGTCCTGGAAGCTGAAGTCCTGGAAGCTAAAGCGCTCGCCTATGAGAGATGCGCTGGCATTCTTTGGCCCCTAGAGGGCGCTGGCGCTCAAAGAGTTAAAGAAAATCTCCAGATCTGCTTTTTCAGCAAGCAACACTACATTACCGTATGTCTAAATCAGGCTTTAGACATAAAGGGCTGATGGTTCCCTTTACAAAACACCATGGTGAATCTGCCTGAGGTTATATACTACTGTATGCAGTAATAGTCAGGAGGTATTATCAGAAAAGTAGCCAAACCTGGAATAAATTCCTTACCAAGACATTTCTTCACAAAGGTGTCTAGTAACACAAATTGAAATTCAACTCCCCTAGGGGAACCTGTGACAGCTGCTGAAAGTTTGGGTGCCTCCAGGAACAATTTAAAATGTTAAATTCTGCCCAACAGTAAGTAGCTTGTGAAGGGTCATACTAGGGGTTATCCATGAATCAGAATCCATTGCAAGCATTTGTTTTGCACCAAAATCCCTCGGTGGAAAGAACAGCCACACCTTTTTTTCTTTTTTAACTTGCAAACCCATTTTTTGTGTGAAAAGATATACTGCTCGGTGAAAAATATGTTATTATTTCAAACACTACAAGAGTCAAGTTCACCTAGAGGGCCTGATATCTCCCCTGGCCAAGTATGGATTCTGTTTTTGGCAAATGTGGTTTCATGTGGGTGACCCGTGTTGGGGAAATCTCGCTCTTTCGACGAGTCATTCTTTCGACTATGAGCGTCGGCAGGTTAGCTACTCACCCGCGTCACGGTTACTGAGGTTAGGGTAAGGGTTTGGGTACCCGTGTCGGCAGGTTAGCTACTCACCCGTGTCGGCAGGTTAGCTTTTCACCAGGTTAACATTCACCCGTGTCGAAAGAATGGACCGTCGAACAGATGCTATGTCGCAATATCGACACACTCCCACCCGGGTTAACATTGTTACAATAATAATAATAATATACCCATTTCATTTAAGTATTTTTTTTGTTGCTTCAACCTGCTCCGTGCATGTGGCGAAAAAATCCCAGGAGGAGATAGATTTTAACTGTTTTTCATATAATTCAAAATGGTGGGAGATCTAAAGGTCAGAGATCAAAAGTCCGATTGTCACAGTTGTTTGGCATGAGGAGACGCATATGTGTATTGTATACAAGGCTGTGGGTCAAACAGAGCATGAGCTATACCTGTTTACATTTTGCACTTTCAAAGGCTTCCTACAGCGCCACCCTTTGGCCAATTGTTTTGCGTTTTCTCCGTTTGGCATAGCCTTCAACCAGATTGCCGAGAATAATAATAGAATCATGTACAATCTCAATAGTGGCTTACAAGCCCCTTAACATATGGGATGCTCAGGTTTATAACATTTCTAGCTGTTGCTGCTGCCGCCGTTCACTCACGCTTTATTTTGAAGAGCCTCGGAAGCTTCGTGCGTGTGCACGTGGGTGTCCACTGACGATTGAGGAAGATAATCCATTTGTTTACAAACGCTCGCGAAACTAAAATCCAAACCGCGGCCGACAATCGCGGTAAAGTATCGCCGTGAAAACAATCAGATCTCTGCTTCCCTGGCGTTATTTTCACCTCATTCATAGATAAAGCCCTTTTTATGTTTCAGAGTAGAATGGAAATCAATGCAACCAGCTCGTGCCATTTTCTCTCTCTCTCTCTCTCTCTCTTTCTCAGCTACGGGGTGACGTATGGACTCGGGTCATTCAGAGGGCAGGCAGCTGCACGTACAGTTAACCCTTTGTTGTCTCGTTCAGGAACGAGACAACTCCTTTTGGCATGGTGACCCCTAGTGGCCTTAACTCGTTACTGAACGAGTTTGGCACCCAAGTTGTTAAGGGCCGTTTATAGTTACGTATGTTTGATTTTGAGAGCTATGTTGATCTCCCGCAATGAGCGAGAAGCCCCTCACTGCAGCTTGCAGAACTGGGCGGGGACGGCCGTGTGAGGGATACTTGCAATGAGCAAACGCGACATAGCGCCTACATTGTTGACAGAGAGGTTTATAGGCATCGGTGCTAGTCGCTGTGCTGTCTGGGTATAATATAAAAAATACTTTACTGGAGAATGGATGAGCGTGGACACGTCCCCTGGCCTGTTCACTGTTCAGCGTGTTGGTGACTTTGTGATTTCTTTTTTTTTTTAATGCCCACGGCAATGCATAACAGCTAGTCACTTCCACCTACGTAGGGTGACCATACAGTATGTCCCGTTTTGCGCGGAACAGTCCCGCATTTCAATTACTTTTCATGCGGCCCGCAAATTGACTCGCTGACCCGCATTTTGATCAACAGGCACCAGTTATCAAATGTGCGTCTAAAATCTTGGTTATCAAATGGCTGTGTGACGACTGACGAGAGGTCATCAGGGGGCGGGCCGCTGTGTGTGTGTGTGTGTGTGTGTGTGTGTGTGTGTGTGTGTGTGTGTGCAACTGTGCATGTGTGTGTGTGTGTGTGTGTGTGGCCGGCCGCTGTTGTCAATCAAACAGCCACTGGGCACACGCAGGGAGGTCAATGGAGGTCAAAGTTTAACAGCACGCCCACCAAAACAACAAACCACGAAACGCAGCGAGCCCATGGGAAAATATCATTTTTCAGTTTTACACGGAGGTGAATACGACAATGTGAAACGAGAAACAACACAGACAATGCGACACTCACAAAAAAGGTGTGGCTCAAAAAGAGGCTTCACTATATGGAAAAAAGATTCCCAACACAGATAAGTTAACAGCAGCTGAAAGTTACCAGTACCACAGGTCAGAAGAATAAGCTCTCATCAGTTATTTTTCCAGACTTGATATTGCAAACATAGAAAATAGCATGTGGCGTCGTACAAAAGCAGCATAGGCCTACTGATGAGCTGTGACCTGTCAGTGTGGAGAGTTATTTGAGAGACTTAAAAAGGGATATTTCACTTTAAAAAAAAAAACATTTGGTAATTTTATCAGGCTTTTATCAGGCTTTTATGAACACCCTGAACAGTTTTTAATTAGCTTGATACAAAATTTAGATATTTGATGTGAATGTTACCAGGCCCAGGGCCTCTCCCCACACACCCATAAAACTCCATTTTAATCATGATAGATTCATTAAAAACACCCATTATTTTTTCTGGTGACTCATACTACCCTCCTAATATGTGAGCAGGCCGTGTTTTTTCGATAACTTTTTTCATTTATTTTTAATTATATATTTTTTGTATATAGAGAGAGGCCCTTTCACTGCTCCCTGTTGAAAGCGGAATATCCCTCTAAAAAGTAAAAACACCAGTGGTTCTACAGCTATATTCTCTAGCAGAAGGCCTTATTGGAAGCAACACCCTCAAGCACAAAGATATTAGCCCGAAAATATTGTAAAATATTTTAAATAGCCTATATACATATTTATATATTCAAAAATATACTGTCTTATTGTCACATTTTAATACCATGATACGGACAATATATTGTGACATGCATGGGGAGGGTTATTATTATTATTATCATACCACTTTAACCATTTATGCTTTAACTATTAAAAAATAGCAGATATACAAGCTCACAGAGCTTGTAGATCTGCTATTTTTGAAAAATCATGAATATTTTGTGCAAAGTCTTTGAATATGTTTCACCTGATTCTATAAATGTCTTCTAAATCCTTCTTCTAAATCAGTGGTTCTCAAACGTTTTCATGTCAAGGACCCCCAGAATTACATGTATATTTGGTCGCAGACCCCTATCTCAAAATATGTTGTTCCAGGGACCTCCCAGAAGCAAAAACACACATATTATTAAAGGTTTAGATTTATATATGTGAGACCCATATACATTGTACACATGTATAGGTCAAGAATATTCATTTGCCATGCTTAGATTTGAAATAGAGCTTGGGTTTGGAGCTTAATCACAATTAAGGCCGGCCTTCTTTTCTCAGTAGAACTGGCTTGATTAGATTAGCATTTGACTAATCTCTCAGAGTCGCTACGCTTCTGAGGAAGAGAAGAGAGACAGACCGAGTGGGCGTCGCCCTTTCTTTGCGATGGCTCACCAGATTGGCATTTGACTGAAATGATTGTCATTGGAGCGTTTACATAACCTACTCATGATGATACTATTACTGTATGTAGTATTGAGATAGATTGTAGGCTACTTATCATCAAAATTAACCATATCAAAATGTAATCAGTCTGCGGGACATTTCTCTCTCAAAATAACAACCTTTCTGTGTTATTTCTTATCCTGGTAAACATCATGGGTCTATGACAGACAGCGTCCTTGTTCAGCCACGCCAGATATCTTTTCTCTTTTGTAAAACAAAACTGTTTGCTCAATCTCATTGTAATTCAATAGAAATATATTTTTATGCCAAATTACAAAACAAAACCCGAGTGGCCCGTAACGGTCTTGTCTGATTCCGTCCCGTTCTGATTGTTTTTTTTTTTTTTGAGACCCGTGACATTGTCCCGAAATCCGTTTATTTCCAAGGTTCCGAGAGACCAGACCATTATAGCTTATGATGATTAGGCTATTAAAAGCCCCTTGTGCGTGCCTCTGCCTTTCATGTGGCGAGGTCTACTCAATCTAACACTCACTTTCTGCAGCCTTGCGCTGTAAACTGATTGACAGGCACTGTCAGAAGTCAGATCGGAGGTGTAAACTTTATCATGTAACGTAGACTTATTATTGTCCAATGCTGCTGGTTGGTTGCCTAGGAATCTATAATATTAACATTGAAACAAAAGCCAGGGAGAAAGGAATGCTTTTAGGCTATTTTCTATCTACAGAGGTAAGTCATTTTCCGTTTGTTTGTCATAGTTGTACGCTCACCGGCTCACGCTGGTGCTTTCTCATCAGCCGGACGCATCACTCGTGCATTACGCACAGAAGGTCTTCCCCCCCCCCCCCCCCCCCCCCCGTTAATCTGATCCTAGACCAGCATAATCATCACAGTTAGACAGCCATTCTATTCTATCACTAGAAATGGTCGAGTGAGCTTCACTTTGTATTGTGAGTAAGACGGGACCTGTTGTCGCATTGCCGATTAAAATATAGACCTAATCTCTTTAGGCCTAAGCATATTTATTAAACCACAATCGAATGTTGTTTACTTGCATAACACTTTTTTAAATTATATTTTATATTTAGTTAGTGGAAAATGTTTCAACATCTGATCTCTCAGTACTGTTGCCTCAAGTTGGAAATGAGAACATATTAATGCTTCAGTACACTTGTTAAAACACCAACAATGCAACACTGTCTACCTATTACAACATTAGAGTGACAGACACCCAAGTTAGAGATAGGAGAAGAGTGATCTAAGCCACACACTCAGCTCTTGTGGAAATCTCCAATTCTGGTCTTCTGTTGTAATTTTTTTTCTCCAGTCGCCCTGTTGCTCCGTTTTTGGTTAATTTAATTAATTGTTTTGTATTAGATACCTGCTGTGGCCATCTGTTATTTGATTGATTGAATACTTTAGTCAGTACACATGTACACAAATGTACACAGCCAGCCTACACACCACCTCACCGACAAGAAGCAACCACATATTTTTTTTTTTTACTTTTTTTTTTACTGGTCTCCCTCGGAAATGGTGGCCGAAGTGGGCGGAGTTAACTCCAAATCGGCATACAAAACGTCATACGCTTATTCTCCATACCACACTCTGACAAAGTGGGGAGTTAATTTACATAATACAGAAGGAAAAAAGTTACAACGCGGAGGAACAAAAAGTTAGAACATGCAGTTTACAGTTTACAGTTTAGGCATTTAGCAGACGCTTTTAATCCAAAGCGATTTACAATAAGCAGGTAATACACATCACTATAATCACTATAATAAGCACAAGATAATATGTCAGTACATCAACAACAATATAACAATATAACAAATGCATAGGAATATCGATCTAGAAAAACAATAACATAGGTAGACCACGCACCTAAATTAGTAAGAAACTTCTAAAACCTAAAATAAATGCTATCTAGCTTCATGTATGGTCATTGATGGTCATTGAGGGAAGGGGTGTTACAGTAGTGCTATGGGTTTAGGTGGAGTCTGAAGAGGTGAGTCTTCAGTCCACGGTGGAAGCTAGGGAGTGAGTCTGTAGTTCTAAGTGCGACAGGGAGTTTATTCCACAGTTTGAGGGAAGGCAAACTGTCTAGGACGAGTGGATTTTTGGACGGAGATAAGAGGTTTCTGCCTCAGAACAAGGACATGACACATAACCACACATTGAACGAGAAACCTCTCTGACCAAAGTCTATTCAACCCTTTGAAAGGTATCTATGCTTTTATTTATTTTTTATTGCAATGATTGCTATCTAGAACAGTGGTTCTCAACCTTTTCAGGCTGTGACCCCCAAAATAATTATATTTTAACTGCCGATTCTACAAAATGACGTCTAAATGTTTTTGTGCCAAGCACCCCCAAAATGATATGTCATTACCACCCACCACAGTGTTTTATTATGTGTGTGAATATGTTTTACCATAACCCCATTTCTAAAATAGCAAAAACAGTGGATCTGTAAGCTCTCAGCGCGTTGCCAAGCTATGCGCTGGGTGCTTGTAGATCAACTACTTTCAGTTTTTCACTATTTGTTTGGGGCCGAAAAGATAAAATGTT
The DNA here is from genome assembly GCF_963921795.1 of Nannobrachium achirus. Lineage (NCBI taxonomy): Eukaryota > Metazoa > Chordata > Actinopteri > Myctophiformes > Myctophidae > Nannobrachium > Nannobrachium achirus. The sequence continues at coordinate 18,597,970 of NC_137825.1, read as the reverse complement.
TTAAAATGTTCGCCTATAGTGATATTCTCAAAATAGGGACGCCACATTTAAAGTGGTCAATAAATGAATGGTTGCATTAAACAATAAAAGGCCTGACTAAACACTGTTTCTTTCCATATTATCTGTGTGCAGATTTGTGAGATGAATGTTTGAGAACCTTCTCATTGCAACAGATACCCATTTTAGAATCATTAAACAGCTTAAATTAGTTTGTAAACAGAGCTGTGTTTTTGTGTTTCTTTACACCCTTCTTGGTGGAGACACACATTAACATGTCAAGCTGGCATGCTCCTGGATTGGCAAATCTCCTGGATTTCTCCTGGATTTGGTATCAAACTCCCAAAATTCACCAGAACACAGGAAATTACATCTACTATGTTAATTTTTTTAAGTCCCAATTATTAACTCAGTTAGCGCCGGGCGACTTTACGAGCGACTAGTTCACTATGGCGTTTGGTGCCGAGCGACTCGGAGCGACTTTTATATAAAAGCATTGTTTAAGCTTTTAATATGTGTTTATAGACGGAGCGAAATGGTTAGCTTACCTCAGCTAATGTCCACACGTAAACCGTGGAAAAAAAAGGATACGATTATGACGTCACCTTTAAACCAGGGCTTCCTGTTGACAACAGGCCTCTGCTAGCCGTTAGCCTCAATGCAACCATCCGACCCTCACGTAGCTTCACTAGGTCGGATTTTGATTCTGAAACTTTCTGTGTGGCATCTATATACGTCCCGATGCCCATACCAATGGTGGTTTGAGACGATCAAGCACGAATTGAACAGTATTGAGCTGAAATGGTGACCGGCGGCCCGTCCATGTTAAGTCAATGAGGACCAAGTCAGCGTCTCATCCTGTTATGTGGATTTAAACAGGCTTAACATGGGACCATGTCAGTGTATGGTGTATGGTGGTCTCTAGTGGTCATCTGGTGGTATGGTATGCTGAACGTGCATTCGTTAAGGTGGTCTGGTTAAGGTGGTCTGGGGGGATACAAAATAGCTATTTCCTGGCGTTATAAGCGCACATTCATATTCATATTTTGGAAATCTGGCCCTGTATGGGTTAAGTAGAATACTTGACCTTATAAATATAGAATGTTTATAATGTGTTATGATTATTTCTTGTGTTATGTTATGAAACATCGCATGTAGGCCTATTATATTACCTATAACCTATACACGAGTGAGCTCTCGGCACCTCCGCGCGGTCCAGGCGAACACAATGGAACGCTCCCTACCTCCGGTTCAGCCAATCACAAGCTTCCACTGCTGGAAGTGGGATGTTGTTTTGATACATGCTTGTGGGTCTGCTGTTTCTTTCTTTTTTTTCTCTCTCTCTTTTTTTGTGTGTGAGACACTGGCATGCAATGAAGTATAAATCAGGCGTTAGACAAACAGCGATAATGATAATGATCTTTATTTATACCAGGTGTTTTACACAAAAGAAAGAAGCGCTTTGAAAAATGTATGCTTTTCTTTATTTTTCAATTAACAAATATGTTCATAATAATAATACTAATAACACATGGCCAGTTAAAACAAAGAATGTACCTTAATTGTTTTGTTATTTCAGGTTTTGGGACGATGGAGAATTTGACCACAACTGCTGTTTATCAAACCAAAGAGGTGGATCTGTCTGGTGTAAATGAATTCGACAAAGTTAAAAGAGCCCTCAAGATCTCATACTTGGTCTTCTACAGCGTGGTCTTTGTGTTCGGCGTGTCAGGGAATGGCGTTGTCATCTGGGCGACGGGCTTCAAAATGAAGAAAACCGCCATCACCGTTTGGTACCTCAACCTCGCTGTGGCCGACTTCTTCGTAACAGCGTACCTGCCCTTTACCATCGCAGAAGCAGCTCTGGACTTCCACTGGCCTTTTGGTCAGTTCATGTGCAAAGTAGAAGCTGTTGTTTTCTACCTGAACATGCATGCCAGCATCTACATCCTCGTGGCCATCAGCGTTGACAGATGTGTATGTGTGGTGTGGCCACTCTGGGCCCAGATCCACCGCAGTGTCAGAAATGCATCCTGGGTGAGTCTGGGGGTCTGGGTGCTGGCCGTAGTTCTCAGCTTCCCTTATTTCAGTTATAGGGATGTAGAGCCCTCCACCGTTAATGAAGATATCTGGTGCTGGGACATCTTTGCGCCCATCGCTAACGGCAGTACACCTGAAGAGTATCAGGTGTGGAAACGTGGACATGTGGCCATGATCTTCACTCGTTTCCTCATGGGATTCGTGGTCCCTTTCACTGTCATCGTCTCCTGCTATTCCGTCATCTTCTACCGGCTCAGGCGTAGTCACTCGCTGGCCGGCCGATTAGGTCGCCCCTTCAAAATCATGGCGGCTGTCATCACCTCGTTTTTCCTGTGCTGGGCTCCCTTTCACGCCATACATCTGATCCATTTTGTGAATGCCCTGGTGACTGAGGTCAGTGATGACACGCTGTACAAGGTGATCTACTACGGAATCTCCCTGGCCATCGGCCTGGCACTTCTCAACAGCTGCCTGAACCCGCTGCTGTACATGTTCATGGGTCGAAGTTGCAAGGATTTTTTCCGCAGGCCTGTCCTAAAGATGCTGGAGAAAGCCTTCACTGAAGAGCCTCAGACCGTTCCGGTAGCCATGTGAAAGAGAGCGGTCGCACATAAGGGTGGCTCCCTCTAAAATTGCAAAATAAATTTGTTTAAACACCTGGGCCGAGGACACAGTTATATTGAGTATATTTCACTTCATATATTGATTAAAAACTACTTGGCAAAAGAGTCATTTCTGACAGTCTGCAAACTGCACAAAATGGCTGAAAATCTAAGGACGGACCTTTCTGGACCCTTACAATCAGCCTGATCTATTGAAGAGGTGTGACCAAACCTAAACGGGACACGAAAACCTGACTATATTAACTCATTTGGGGAGCCTCAGGCCTCTCCTCATGTGTGTCTGGAGACTTTATCTCTACTTACAGCAGACAAAGCTAAAGGTCAGGCTGGTCGCTTAAGGCTTTTGATAATAGAAATACATATTTAATACCATATAACTGACTTCACATTTAGTCATAGACAGTAAAGCATCATTCCCACCGGGCACAATAAAGATAGTAAAGAAGTTAAAATTATCGTTATAAAAATCGTTCTAAACTGAAGTGGACGCCGGTAGCGTCCTGTTGTCGGCAGGACAACAGGATGGCAGTTGATGTTAAATATTGTTTTACTGTAGTTATCTTTGGGTCCGCGTCAATCTGCCGACGGGCCGGCCCGGTATGCCGACAAACTAAACCTAACCCTAACCATAACCCTAAACCTAACCCCAGTAACCGTGACAAGTAACTAACCTGCCGACGCTACTCGGAACAACGGACCGGCGGAACAATGAGCGGACCCCGTTATCTTTATCGTGCCCGGTGGGAATGGCGCTTAAACAATGCGTTTTTTATATGTATAGTAACTCTGCTGAATTTACTTTTATAGATCAGTGCCAAAACGACACTTTCAAATGCTCTGTAGCAGGCGAACATCTACAAATGGGAAGTCTGTTTGTCTATGAGACTATCCAGGGCTAATCTCAAACAAACCAGTGTAGGGATGGGAGGAAGCTGCGGGGGATTTGTAAGATGTATGGTTTAACTTTTCACGTTTGTGCCTTCTGCTGTGTGCAGAAGTGAAAGTGCTTTTGGAGGTGCGCTCTATAGAGGCCTCTCAACATGTTTTTGTAAGAAATGGGGGCCCCAATCACACATAAACATGAAAGGGGGCTCGGCAAATGCCATTCCATGCTCAAAGGCATCATTCAAAAGAATTGTCACTGTCTTGGTCTCCTGAACTGGAATGCAACATTTTATGCTTGAAAATGCCCAATCGAAAACCTAACCTGGCCAGGTGAACACACGTCCACACAACGAGGAGAGCACAAAGACTCACACAGAGACGCACAGACGAGTGATCTGTCTAAAGTTTAGGCAGATAGGTATGTGTGGACAAAAAACATATGCTGTTCAATATACTATTTCAAATTATTTGTCAAGTAGGGGCCTGTCGCTTTTTCTCTTCCTCTCTGTCAGTAGTGTAATTTCAGAATTTGCAAATAGAAGTTTGATCAATCACAAAATTGCTGATTGACAGACACTAGGCAATCTAAAAAACGCTTAGAACTTAACTGCAACTGCACATTTTACTTTGATAACCAGTAATCAAGGCTACTGGATTGTTAGGGCAGGCTGTATTTGTGTTTCTTCTTGCAAAGATTGTTTTTGTCAATGTACTTCATGATCAGGGCAACGGGTCCCACTGTTGTAGAGTAATACATGCTGAATTGCTCATAATACAATAGATTATCAGAGACACTTTTGTATGAATATTGTTCAGATATTTTCTAGTGTTAATTCAAAATTAGATATTCCTTTAAATTTGGGTAGGAATGTAAAAAAAATAAAAATGAATTTGACGATGCCCCATGGAATTATATGTGCCCTTTTGAAATTCCAGACCCTGCCTCTCCAAATCCCTCTGCACGTCCCTGCATTTTGGCTACCATATTAAGTGGTCAGTTGGGTGGGTTGCGTGCATTTTCAGAGGATGTTTATTTTAATGATGAACAGGTGTGTCACAATGGAGAGAAAAGTGGGACTGAGTTACTAGGGCCCAAGGTGGAGGGACCTTAACTCAACGGATGCCCACGAGGTGGCAACGCGTCAATCTCTTTGATGTCTACGTGTGCCCAACGGCGCGTTTGCCGCGTTGTACAGTAAACTATACTGTATTGTAGCACCTGTACTGTACTACCGCGGTGATGAAACGATCTCCATTTCCCAAAATGCAACGCAGGATCACATGACCGGGAAGTGCCGTCTGCCTCGTTCACTGCCCTGTAATGCTGCTGCAAAAACATGCAGTTTTCTCCTAATCTAGCTTTTAAATCACTTCCATGTTCAAAACGGCGGCCTCTTCTACCAGCCGTCACACAAACACTGTGGCTTAGGATTGATAAAAAACTGTCCTGACTGAAAGAAAAGATTTTCGCGAAATAAACAGGACATGCTTGGATTACATTTACTCAGATTACTTTTCTCGCCAGTACCTCGAAGATAGGTAAAATGGCGGGTTGCCATGGGCACCAACAAATTAAATGTTGAATAATTCTGGGCATCCAATGTGTTAATTATTTTATACTTTAACTCTTGAAAAATAGCAGATATAAAAGCTCACAGCGTGGCACCGAGTGCCGTGCTGCGAGCTTGTAGATCTGCTATTTTTTAAAAGTCGTGAAAATGTGTGCAAATCTTTGTATTTTTTAAGAAAACATTTGTAACTCAAACTTTGCTTCTGGGGGGTCCCTGGAACTAATTATATTGAGATGGGGGTCCGTGGTCAAATCATTTTGGGGGTCCTTCACATGAAAAGGTTTGAGCATCACTGACATTGAAACATAGGTTTTTCAAAAAACCTTAGCACGATTTGAAATATTCAAAGACTTGCACAAATCTTCACGATTTTTCAAAAATAGCAGATCTACAAGCTTGCACCGTGGCACTCGGTGCCGCGCTGTGAGCTTGTATATCTGCTATTTTCCAAGAGTTAAAGCACAAAATAATCCCCTTATCCCAAGTCTAAATGTGACACCCCTGATGATGAATCAACCGAGTGTGAGAATGGCTGGGCAACAGAATCTATTATTTGGGCAATAATTACTTGCGCCAGCAGAGTGCGCAAGTACTGCGGTCGGTGTTTCGTGTATCTGTCGCGTATCTTTTGCGTGTCTGTCTGTGTTTACGCCTGTAGCCAATCAGGGACCAGCATTCTTGGTGACGTCACCATCAACAGCCAATGAGGGACCAGCATTCTTTGTGAGATCACCAACAACAAGTGCGACCTGATATATAAATGAAAAGGAGAGCTCTTTTGGCACACAAGTACTGTAGGCCAGGGGTTCCCAAACTGTTTTGTCTCAGGGCACCCCATAAATATTTTTTTTATCCGAGGCACCACTACAATTTTCACTCCCTGCACCTTATATTTATAGCATATCGTCATTGTCGGGTGGAAACCTTGTATGTCCAAAACCGTTCGTTTTGTATTTATCATCTATAAAATGTACTAAACTAGTGAAAACAGCAGATCTATAAGCACACAAGTTGTGTGCTTGTAGATCGGCTGTTTTAACTAGTTTTGTGCGACAGTCTTGTATGATGATGCAGGGCTTTTCTTTACCAAAAGACGTACACGTTTGAAACTTGGAGATACAAGGTTTCTGCCTGACAGTGACGGTATTTTAGTGATTATGTTGCGAGGAAAACATTGAGATAATAGCCATTTTGGTTAAAACTGACGGAAAACTGAATACTAAATATATTTTCAAGTGTCCAAATAAATTCCACATATTATCAAATGATCTCGCGGCAACCCTGGACTGCCGTCACGGCACCCCAGGGTGCCCCGTCACCCACTTTGAAAACCCCTGCTGTAGGCCACACATGGCCACAAGTGCACAAGTTGGCACGTTGGCACCTCGACAGAGTGCAGTCTAGTTTAGGTCTGTGATAGGTTGCTGGGGGGGGTTCGTCCAGAGGCAGAACAGTATAAAGACGGGTGATTGGATGCTGGGGGGTTCCTCAAGAGGAAGAACAACAGCCTTCGGGGAAACCCTCTGGTTGCCCCAGGGGAAGGCACATGGGTGCTCTCACTATGGCAACAGGCTGTGTCGCCATGGCAACTGAACAGGCAACAGAGCGGGACAGGATGCGAGGGAATGTGTGTGTATGTGTGTGTGTGCGCGTGCATGTGAGAAAGGGAGAATGAAAAAGATGTTGCCAAACTTAAATTTAAATAAATTATATTTATCATCTTAAAAATGAATATATTAAAGAAAATCTCCAGATCTGCCTTTTCAGCAAGCAACACTACATTACTAAATCAGTAACACTACTAAATCAGGCTTTAGACATAAAGGGCTGATGGTTCCCTTTACAAAACACCATGGTGAATCTGCCTGAGGTTATATACTACTGTATGCAGTAATAGTCAGGAGGTATTATCAGAAAAGTAGCCAAACCTGGAATAAATTCCTTACCAAGACATTTCTTCACAAAGGTGTCTAGTAACACCCCTAGGGGAACCTGTGACAGCTGCTGAAAGTTTGGGTGCCTCCAGGAACAATTTAAAATGTTAAATTCTGCCCAACAGTAAGTAGCTTGTGAAGGGTCATACTAGGGGTTATCCAGGAATCAGAATCCATTGCAAGCATTTGTTTTGCACCAAAATCCCTCGGTGGAAAGAACAGCCACACCTTTTTTTCTTTTTTAACTTGCAAACCCATTTTTTGTGTGAAAAGATATACTGCTCGGTGAAGGTAAATAAAAATATATTATTATTATTTCAAACACTACAAGAGTCAAGTTCACCTAGAGGGCCTGATATCTCCCCTGGCCAAGTATGGATTCTGTTTTTGGCAAATGTGGTTTCATGTGGGTGACCCGTGTTGGGGAAATCTCGCTCTTTCGACGAGTCATTCTTTCGACTATGAGCGTCGGCAGGTTAGCTAGTAGCTACTCACCCGCGTCATGGTTATTGAGGTTAGGGTAAGGGTTTGGGTTAGGTTTAGGCATAGAGGTTAACATTCACCCTCGTCGGCAGGTTAGCTAATCACCCGCGTCGGCAGGATAGCTTTTCACCAGGTTAACATTCACCCGTGTCGAAAGAATGGACCGTCGAACAGATGCTATGTCGCAATATCGACACACTCCCACCCGGGTTAACATTGTTAAAATAATAATAATAATATACCCATTTAATTTAAGTATTTTTTTCTTTTTTGCTTCACCCAGCTCCGTGCACGTGGCGCAACAATCCCAGGAGGAGATAGATTTTAACAGTTTTTCATATAATTCAAAATGGTGGGAGATCTAGGTCAGAGATCAAAAGTCAGAGTGTCACAGTTGTTTGGCATGAGGAGACGCATATGTGTATACATGGCTGTGGGTCAAACAGAGCATGAGCTATACCTGTTTAAAGTTTGCACTTTCAAAGGCTTCCTACAGCGCCACCCTTTGGCCAATTGTTTTGTGTTTTCTCCGTTTGGCATAGCCTTCTACCAGATTGCCGAGAATAATAATAGAATGTACAATCTCAATAGTGGCTTACAAGCCCCTTAAGGGCCGTTTATAGTTACGTATGTTTGATTTTGAGAGCTATGTTGATCTCCCGCAATGAGCGAGAAGCCCCTCACTGAAGCCCCTCACTGCAGCTTGCAGAACTGGGCGGGGACGGCCATGTGAGGGATACTTGCAATGAGCAAATGCTACATTGCACCTAGGCCTACATTGTTGACAGAGAGGTGTAGAGGAACTGGGGGACACGTGAGCGCACACACACACACACACACACACGTGCGCGCACACACGCACGCACGCACGCACGCACGCACGCACGCACGCACGCACGCACGAAACCTTCAAAGCCAGAGGATCAGATTGTAACTTGTTTGACCACGATGACCACTCGCTGCTCACTCTGTTTCCTTTTAATTGTCATGTATTGTATGTTGTGCAATGACCAATCAATGTATGTAACGAAACCTGTTTGTATGGTTCCATGCCATTGTTGTGCTGCTCCGTCCCCTTATGCCTAAGGGGCAGAGCCAGACAATATACAGGGCTGTCAAGTCTCACGCTTTGAGCGTGAGAGACACGCAATTTAACCTCTTCTCACGCCACACGTCACACATTTTTACAGCCATCCCACCGACCTCTCCCGAAAGCTGCGGGGGTTTTCTCACTCGGTAAAAGTCGCACAGAGAATTCTAAGCGCAGTGAATGCAGCTGCACTGCTCCTCCACTCTCTCTCCCCTCTACACATACACACATGCAGAAGACGGAGCGAGAGAGAGAGAGCCCTACAGACGGCGGTTGCTGCGAGCTAGCGGGCCGCGGATCGCGGCGCCCCGCGGTGGAGAAACACACTCGCTCCGCGAGTAAACGTCGAGCGATATTTCACAAAGATGACCACAATCCAGCTCTTGCCTCCCGCGAGCGCATGCACGAACGAGCCCACGCGCAATAATTTCATGGGTTAACACGTATATCCACTTGTCTTCAACCCTAATATCCCCTATTCTGAGGAGGGCTTTAGAAGAGATAGGGCGGTTTCCACCAACACTACTACCGGTACTCTACTGGAGGGAAGAATCCCAGTAGCCCAGTGGTTCTCAACTTGTGGGTCGGGACCCCCAGTGGGGTCCCCAAATTATTTTTGGGGGGTCGCCATGATTAACTTAATGTGCAACATTGTTTTCTCACTCAACAGTATGCTAAACAAACTAACATAATGTTAAAGTGTATAGAGGGCATCTGCACATTTCTAAAGTGACAATTTAAGGACTTTTTAATAGCTCTAAAATGACAAATTAAACTGTCAACTGTACAAATTGTCAAGTATTAGAGGCAGACATTGTGAAAATAGCAGATCTACATGCTCACATGTATCTGCTATTTTCACAGTAGAGCCGTGTTATGTTGCCTGAACTCTTATAGGGTGTGTGTGGGGGGGGGGGGGGGGGGGGGGGGGGTCAGCAGTAGTAGTGCAGCAGTGTTCACTGTTCAGCCTGTAGGTTATGAATTGCGGTGTTGCAGAAATTCTTTTTTTTGAGCGGTGGTCACAACGCTCCTATACGTGGCCGTGTGTGTGGGTCTGTCTGTCTGTCTGTCTGTCTGTCTGTCTGTCTGTCTGTCTGTCTGTCTGTATGCGTGTCTGTCTGTATGTAGCCTGTATGTAGTACCTTTTGTGACCACACATGTTAAGGGAGGGGCGCTGTTGTTCAGGCCAGGCCAGACACCCACACACACACACACACACAATATATATATATTTGTTTTGCTGTTGCGCAGCCTCCACGACCACCGCTCAGTTCACACGGGTGTGATTTTTTAGAGAGAGAAATGCTGTCCACGGATTGAAAATAAATGGATGATGCGATTTAAAAAAAAAAAAAAAAAAAGAAGAGATTCATAATGAATTATGAAAATATATGTCGACATGCAGAAATGATGAAAGCAAATGCAAGTGACCTGGTGTCTATTTTTTATTAATTCCTCTGCAGGCACCTGTTTAGTGCTGTACCCGGACACTCCGCATCACCCCCCGCCTGCTGCGCCTGACGCCCAGCCTGCAGCCGCATCATTTCAAAAAAATTAAACTGGAGGGAGAGCTGAGACACATGCGGGGCCTGGAAGAAGCCTACAAGAAGGCACAGGGCGGCAACAGCACTCACCCTGGAAACCATGGCGCGGAGTGACATGCACGGGTGATGGGGAGGACCGGGTCTGCACATGACGGTGTCTCCAGACGAAATCAACAAAACAGGTTGTATTAAAGGAGGGGGAGCAGGAATCTTTCTTTATCTAAATAATGACGCATATCTCTCAAAGATCCCCTAAGGATGTCCAAATAAATTTAAAATAAATAAATACACAAAAGACATAGGCACATTTGAAGTTATAATCAGTGTCTCCCTCTACACCCTCTACTTCCTTCTGCTTCCCTCGACTTCGGGACCACGCCTCTTCCGTGACGTTCTGTTCCGTCACAGCGCTGATAATGCCTCGGCTCGTTTCAGTCAGTGAGACAGGCAGACAGACAGACAGACAGACAGACAGTCCCCCCCTCCCCTCTGCCTGTTTCTGCAGGACTCTCTGCAGTCTGCACTGTTTAATGTTCTGATTGTGTGTACTTTAAGCCTACTTCAGTAGTAGCAGAGATAGCCTACATTGCAGACTGTTTGATTGCGTGACTGTTTGTGCTCGCGGCTCGCTGCACGCACGGACATGTCCGCATCACCGCATCATGTGTAAAGTAACAAGTATATTTACTCAAGTACTGTACTCAAGTACAATGTTGAGTTATTTGTACTTGGATATTTCCAATTTCCAATACTTTCACTTCTACTACACTACATCTATCTCTGAGGCAAATACTGTACTATACACCATTAAACTAATTTGAAAGCTTTAGTTACTACAGAAATACATATAATATTATAAAACATACATTAACTACTTTAGCCCTATTTTATACCTTGGCTGTTTGAAACTAGCCGATCTGCAAGCTCACAATTGTGAGCTTGTAGATTGGCCACTGCGCGTCGCATCCTATAGGTGACTGTCCATGCTAGAATGATATGAGAGTACTTTTACTTAAGTAAAATATGAGTATCTTTTCCACCATTGCCGCCACCGCACGCTCGTCGCTTGCATGGGCCGTCTGTCTGCGAGACAGACGGCCCACCGCCCCGCCACTCGCGTTTGTGAAGGACCTTAACTAATTCCAGTGGAATACATTTGTCTACCTTCTTTTGGGTGAGTTAATCCAATGTCGTGTCATTGTTTGGTCCAGATGTAGAGAACACATGAATCGAGAGACAGGGGGAAAAACGAAGGGAGGAGAAAAAAAAACAAAAAAACAAAAAAAACATCCACAGTCAAACACAGAGGCAACTCCAGCATTTGGCCGAAACGAGCGCTCATGTGGGCTTGCTGTTTATCAGTGCCTCGCTAGAGAACCGGGTCGCGAAGAGACACGCCCCCAGGCTAGTAAAATAGGTGCATGCTTCACTATATAAATGGATACGGATAAAACAGCTTATTGATTCTTTATAAAATATTGCAAGTATATGGCAGAGGCGTTGTTGGTCATGTCAATTAAGAAAGTTATGAGTTCACTTTATTATAAATACTGTAAAATATTGTAATGTTCCCCACTCATTTCAATGGGATTTTATAGAACCACATGATATAGATCAGTGCTCAGTCGTCATGATTTTGCTCGGCCATTCCCGAGCTGGTGGAGGAAGAGTTTTGAGAAAGTAGGCTGTTGGAATTTCCGTCTGAATACAGCTCTGTAAACAGGCAAGATAACTATATGGTTGCATTGGCAAATATTTTCACAACTACCAAACAATTAAATTGGGACAAAGTAGTAGTTATTCTGCTACCCTGTCTTTAAGCATTCAAACACACAGCCAAGATGAGTTATGCGTTCAGAGTGTTGCTCATCAATGGACATTCCCAATGGACATTCCTCGCCAACTCACATTCTGAGTTTCTCACTGTTAAGAAACTCACCTAGAGATCTAATCTAGGCCTGAGGTACTCACTGTTCTTTGTGTAATGACAGAAGGCCAGTGAGTTCTCATGTGTTCAAAAGCAGCAACCCGCTTCTACATTGGTTTCATATCAGTGACCAAACCAATTATGAACATTGGACAATTACTGGACATATGCGCACATGCAGCTTGGAAAAGCAAAGATGGATCACCACATTTAGATTTGAGAAGAAACTGCATGCTATGTATTTTGTTGAATTTGAGAAATTGTATGGAGTTATTTTGCAAACATTTTGGGAAACGCATTCAAGTAAATTTACAGTTATTGTTTTAATTAAGCTATAAATTGTTTAATTAACAAAAGGGAGGAATGTTAGGGCAGTACATTTATGTAACTATACATCAGTTCGACCAATTATATTACACAGTACAATATGGTATAAATGTCCAGTCAGAGAGATACTTCTGCTGCACTCCACCTTTCTGGTTTGATCTGTTTAAGGCCTTCAGGATAAGACAAGTTATGTTCTTGAAGTTGGGGAAAGGTCCATTAATATACTGAAAGAAGACGCTGTTGCCTGTCGCTGTGTGTCTAGTGAACGAGAGAGAGGGGCGGTCCTGCTGCCGCCAGGCTGCTGACTGGCACCCGGAGACGGGACCACATTACCCCGGTACTGGCCTCTCTCCACTGGCTGCCAGTCAGGTTCAGGACCGATTTTAAAATCATTTTATTTGTTTTTAAAGCTTTAAACGGACTAGCACCACCCTATATCACAGAGCTACTCCCCCCCCCCCCCTTCTAAAAGTTCCTAAGGCCAATCTAAGGCAAAAGGGTGACAGAGCTTTTTCTGTGGCTGGCCCAACTCTGTGGAACAGCCTTCCGTCCACTGTTAGGCTTGCCCCATCCCTGGACATTTTCAAGTCCCGACTTAAAACACATCTCTTCACCCTAGCATTTGAGCCATAGACCCCTACCTCCCTGTGCCTTTTACCTGTCATTGTTTTTATATCTTAAATGGTTTTGGTTTTTAGCTGTAGTTACAAGGTTTTAAAATGTTCACAAATGTTTCTATTGCTTTTGCTTTGTATTGTATTTGCTTTTACTGTGTTTCTCATGATGTACAGCACTTTGGTCAACCTGGTTGTTTTTAAATGTGCTTTATAAATACATTGACTTGACTTGACTGTGTGTGTGTGTGTGTGTGTGTGTGTGTGTGTGTGTGTGTGTGTGTGTGTGTGTGTGTGTGTGTGTGTGTGTGTGTGTGTGTGTGTGTGTGTGTGTGTGTGTGTGTGCGCGCACATTCGGCAAATTAGTTTCTTTTAACTGTTGTAAATATTTAGAATCAACGTGTACAGTAGCCTATTGAGAATATGTATATCAAATGAGAAGATGAAAATGGAGTGTCTCAGTGTCAGAGATGGATGGATGAGGGACAGACAGCTAGCATGTAACACAACAGTGATTAAGGAAGAGTGGGCACTTTGATGTCAAATTTGGCAATTATTTGTATACATGTTAAAAAGTCAAATATTTAGAAAATGGCCTTAAAGGAGTAGTTCACCCCCAAAATGACTTTTTTTCTATTGATTAATCACGCCATGGAGAGTAGAGTTCAATAATATTTTTTGGTTTTTGTCAAATTTCTAAGACAAAAATTTGATTCGAGTAAATTTACCCCCATTGATTCCGGATGATTCCCCATTGATACCCGTTTCAAAACGGGTCACCATCCGGAACGAATGGGGGTACATTTATTGTTATCACATTTTTGTCTTGCGACAAAAAACTAAAAATATTATTGAACTCTAGTCTCCATGGCGTGACTAATCAATAGAAAAAAAAAGTCATTTTGGGGGTGAACTACTCCTTTAAGTAATGTAACACATAGGCATACATGATTAGAACATGATTGAACATTCCACAATTAAGGTCTAATATTTCTACAATTGCTGTCCTTTCTTCTGTATAACTGACTAGCTGGAGCAGGAATGTATACACAGTTTATAAATCTGATGCAATTATGCCAGCATAAAACCTTAGCCTTGGATCAAGAATATCATAGATGTATTTTATTTACATTTTTATATCATCTATAAAATACAGCTTTGATAGCCTTGATCCTAGGCTAATTAACCCCAAATTAGGAGATCCTGGGAAGGCAGACAGACAGCTGTCAATCTGGGCTGGGGCCCTCACCAGTTAAACAGGCTACAGCTGGTGTTAGGAGTAGGCCTATTTTTATGGGGGATGATATTTTGAATGGCAAAAGGGACAGGACAGGACAGTACAGTTCACTGATACAACTTCTACTGAAAAGATTTAAACCACAGAAAGCTCAATGGCTTGTTTGGCATTGGGGTCCTATGTACTCAATTCATAAAAAAAAAAGACGCTGGTATTGAGGATGAACGAGGACGCAAGTTTTGCGTGCACACGCGTGTCAGGGCCAGTGATCATCAAAATCCACTGGCTAGTAAATTTCCCTTAATGTCTACCCCTGGGTTACGTCATACTGATGACATTCAATATGTAACCATGGCATTTTTTGTTGACTCATGTGGCGTACGTGATGTCAGAGCCTTTTATGAAGTGATGTCACAATGAGTCAGCGCTTGCGCCGATTTCCTCCGGAACAGCCTGATGTCAACAATCAGCTTCGCATAAGGAGATTCCGAACGTATTGCGCCGGTTCGGGAAAAACGCGCGTCGGGTTGGGTCGAGGCCCGGCACTGCACTCTGCGCAGCGGCGGGGAACGCACGTGCCGAATCTGAAGCCGGTAGGACGAACGGTTCTCGAGATACGCGGATTACAGACACACACACACGCAGACAGAGATTTGTCGCATTTATAGATAGATTATCATACATAACCTGGTGTTACTGAACGCAAATCTGTGTCACTTTAGATTTTAACCACTTTAACCATTTATGCTTTAACTATTAAAAATCTGCAGATATACAAGCTCACAGAGCTTGTAGAGCTGCTATTTTTTTTAAATCATTTTGTGCAAGTCTTTGAATATGTTTGACCAGATTCTATAAATGTCTTCTAAATCCTTCTTCTAAATAAGTGGTTCTCAAACGTTTTCATGTCAAGGACCCCCAAAATTACATGTATATTTGGTCGCAGACCCCTATCTCAAAATATGTTGTTCCAGGGACCCCCAGAAGCAAATTTTTGAGTTACACATGTTCGCTTTTAAAAAGATATATTCAAAGACTAAGTCACAATTAAGTCCGGCCTTCTTTTCTCAGTAGAACTGGCTTGAAAGATTAGCACCTGACTGAAATGATTATCATTAGAGCAGCTTTAAGGCCACCTCTTTTCTTTTGTTCACCTGCGTGTTCTGTTTTGTATATCACTGCTGTGAAATGGGAAATACCTCACTCACTGCTCCTTATTTGCCGATGGATGTCAGTCAGGGATGCTGTGAGACCTTTTCAATAAAAGACTAACCTTTGCTTAAGGCCTTTGTTCAAAAGACTTCTTAACTCTCCTAAAACCTGCCATCGCTGCGGATCTCACCTCTCCAAATATACCACACTCTGACAAAGTGGGGAGTTAATTTACATAATACAGAAGACAACCTCTCTGACCAACGTCTATTCAACCCTTTGAAACAGGTATGCTTTGTTTTATTTTTATTGCAATGATTGCTATCTAGAACAGTGGTGCTCAACCTTTTCAGGCTGTGACCCCCAAAATAATTATATTTTAACTGCCGATTCTACAAAATGACGTCTAAATCATTTTTTTTAGACGTCATTTTTTTGAACGTTTTTTTTCTTTTTTTTGTGTGTGTGTGAAAATACCATAGCCCCATTTCTAAAATAAAAAACAATGGATCTGCAAGCTCTCAGCGCGTCGCCAAGCTACGCGATGGGTGCTTGTAGATCAGCTATTTTCAGTTTTTCACTATTTGTTTGGGGCCGAAAATATTAAATGTTTTAAAATGCCTATAGTGACATTCTCAAAATAGGGACGCCACATTTAAAGTGGTCAATAAATGAATGGTTGTATTAAACAATAAAAGGCCTGACTAAACACTTGTCACATGTAGATGGACGGCCGTTGTTCACGATGAAATCAGAAGAATCTGCTAAAACAATTCAGAGTTGGGGACAATATGCATACAATAATTAACCCAAATGATGCCCCTTAGTTTTGGACCCCAAAGAGATGTACGGTATGTGAAGAAAAAACATAAGAAGAAATGGTTCCTAGTCTAGTGGAATTTCTGAAAAATGTGATTGTTAGAGGCATTTTGGGGTAAAAGGAAAAAATGGTTCCCAAGCAAAATTTTGAGTTTTTGACCTTCTAATTTGCATAACAAAATAGCTGCCGAATTGTCAATTTTAAACTATTTCTTCAAGGGATATTTCACTTTCAAAAAACCTTTAGTAATTTTATCGTCTAATCAAGCTTTTGGGAACACCCAGGACAGTTTTTGAGTTGTTTGATTCAGTTTAGATTTAGATATTTGATATTCATTTTATCAGACACGCCCCCTTCCTATACAAACCCATTGTAACTTCAAACTCTATTTTAACCATGATAGATTTAATGAAAACACCCGTCTTTTTTTCTGGTGACTCCTGACATCCTCCTAATACGTGAGCAGGTTGTGTTTTGTCAATAACATTTTTCATTAATTTTTAATAATTTCTTAATTGTATTTAATTTTTTTCATTTTCCCAAATAATTATAGAAAATAAACTAAAAAGTTTATCGAAAGAACACTGCCTGTTTGTGTATTAGAAGGAGTCACCAGAAAAAAGGATGGGTGTTTTCATTGAATCTATCATGGTTAAAATGTTTTATTTTTATTTAAAAGGGATATTTCACTTAAATACAAAAACATTTAACCATGATAGATTCAATGAAAACACCCATCCTTTTTTTTCTGGTGACTCCTGACGCCCTCCTAATACACAAACAGGCAGTGTTTTTTCGATAACTTTTTTAGTTTCTTTTTAATAATTATTTGGGAAAATGAAAATAAATAAATACAAAAAATAAATGAAAGGAGTTATCGAAAGAACACGACCTGCCCACATATTAGGAGGGCGTCAGGAGTCACCAGAAAAAAAGGACGGGTGTTTTCATTAAATCTATCATGGTTAAAATGGAGTTTGAAGTTACAATGGGTTTGTATAGGAAGGGGGCGTGTCTGATAAAATTAATATCAAATATCTAAATCTAAACTGAATCAAGCAACTCAAAAACTGTCCTGGGTGTTCGCAAAACCCTGATTATATGATAAAATGATGAAACGTTTTTTGAAAGAGAAATATTGCTCGAATAAATAGTTGAAAATGTACAATTCGGCAGCCACTTTGTTATGCAAATTAGAAGGTCAAAAACTAAACAAATTATTGGGAACCAGGTTTTTCAGATTCTGCACCCTTGAATTGTGTAAAATGGCCTGGTTCTCCACTTTTACCCCCAAATGCCTCTAACCTGCTTATAGAAGGCCTTTTTTCAGAATTTCCGCCAGACTATCCCTTTTTTGTGTGTGAAGCACTGAGTTCACTGAGTTGCATTCTGTCTTGTCTCTGTTGATTCAGAGCTGTTTTGCACACCAGTGTCTCACATATCGAGCATGGCTGATCTACAAGCCCTTGTGGGTTGCGTGTATCAAAACAACATCCCGGTTCCAACAATGTAACAAGGGCCGGGCGCTTCTTTTCAGTGGAGATGACGGAGGCATTATTTTATAAACACAATCTGATCTAGCTATAATAATCATGACATAGGCTATTTATTATAATCACTAATTCACTATGAAGTGTCTTTAATTATAATTAAAGTAAAAATGGTCAAATAACAAGGACAAATTGTTCTGCCCACGACCTTATCAAACCAAAATGCCTAAACTACTGTAAATGTAGGTCTATTATAACTATGATAATGGTTCTTGTAAGTCCCAATTATTAAGTAGAATACTTGACCTTATAAATATAGAATGTTTATAATGTGTTATGATTATTTCTTGTGTTATGTTATGAAACATCGCATGTAGGCCTATTATATTACCTATAACCTATACACGAGTGAGCTCTTGTGCACCTCCGCACGGTCCAGGCGAACACAACGGAGCGTTCCCTACCTCCGGTTCAGCCAATCACAAGCTTCCACTGCTGGAAGCGGGATGTTGTTTTGATACACGCTTGTGGGTCTGCTGTTTCTTTTTTTTTCTCTCTCTCTTGTTTTTTGTGTGTGAGACACTGGCGTGCAATGAAGTATAAATCAGACGTTAGACAAACAGCGATAATGATAATGATCTTTATTTATAGCAGGTGTTTTACAAGAAACAAAGAAGCACTTTGAAAAATGTATGGGGGTTCTATTGTCTTCCAAATGTGAATTAGCATTTCAATAGTGTTGCCAACTCCCCAGTAACGGAAGTAGCTAGTGGCTCTCCCAGAAGTAGCTAGAAGTCGCTAGGGGTGGGGTGCACACGCGCTGCGCGCACATGCACACAAAAACGCCTGCACGGCCACGGGAACAGATGCGCGTGCGCGTGTCTAGGGTAATAATTCGAGTTTATAATTATTTTTTTGCACGGCGGCAGTACCAGAGAGAGAAAGAGATGTGGCATGTGCGTTTGTGTGTCACTGAGGATCAGGCAAGCAGCAAATGTAGTCCAGGACCTAATTAAGATATGTATGCACTTAATTTAGGAGAGAATATCTCAACTGTTCTTGGCTAATATGACCCCAAGGAACAACTTAAGAACTGTGAGAAATTCTGGACGAAATATCTGAAAATGACCACGCCTTTTTATAAATGACTACAACTTCCAACATGGCTCTATTCCTCTAAACCGTTGGAGCAACACATTTTCTGAGATGCTCAAAATGTTCAGAATACTAATGTTTAGGAGGACATATACATTTGTAACATTTCTAAATTCAATATATTATGACAAAACAACAAAGAAACGCTAAAAATGTTCAACTTATTATTGTCCAGGGCCTTAGGTAAACGTTTTCCACTAATCAGTGTAAAAGCACCAAATTTATCCCAGATGTAACCCTGGGCATGCTCTAATGATTTAGGAAGGGTGCCCAAAGACTCTACAGGGTCAATATGGCCACCATCTCAAAATAGTCTTGGCTACAACTATTGAACCAGATGAGCTACAAATGTTGACCCTGAGCAAGATTCTTAACCCCTAACTGCTCTCAAAAACAGAAATGTATGGAATGCCCCTCCACAGGTCTTGAGAGCTGCAGCCTCTCTGGACATTCTTAAGAACCACTTAAAAACACTACCGTTTAAAGTAAACAAACATTTGTGGAATGTCTTAAATTCAGTTGTTGTTAGGCTACAGTGAGCCCGCCTGGGAAGCCTATAAGGTTCGAAGTGGCCCTGAGCAAGATATTTACCCCTAACTGCTCCCAAAAACGTAAAAAAATGTAATGTAATTAGATTTTGTTGTCGTTTTTAATAATTTGAATACTTCAGGCTGTCTTTAGTTCCGTTGTATGTAAAGCACTTTATCTCTGAGAGAAGTGCCATACAAATGAAATATACACTTACTTCACCACACTACACATTCATAAAAGTTGTTGAACAAGTGTAGCAGATTCCTTATGAAGGTGAACTCTGAACTGGTTTGTCCACTGACCATTCCATGTTCCAGCAATGGGGGGTGTCACATGTTGCCCCTAGAGAAAATACCTTTGGACATGTGAAGGTATACTGTAGCTTTTCAGGTAGTAGAGGCCATACCATCAGATGGAGAAGGCACAAGGCAGTCATCTCATGTTCAGACTAGATATATGACAGCAATTGCAATATGATCCAATTGGGCTCTGATCAGGTCCTGTGCATTCTTAAAATGTTAATTTGTGATCACATTCTGCACTGGCTCAGCCATCAACTGCAGGGCATGCCCATTCTGTAGGAACTTCTTTCCCATTCAACATCTTGGCAAAAACATTTGAAATGTCACCAGAAAGCCCACTTTCAGCTAATAGTAAACCTATACTGTATTATCAAGGCATGCGTAGCAGGAAAAAGTTACACATTTATGAATTGTGGTTTTAATCTGTAGCCTACAGCAATTCATTGATAATACAGTATGTATAGCTGTAACGATTTAATAATGATTTAAAACATGCTACGCTATTCAGCAGACCATGTTTATTAATTTTGGTGGAATAATTGTGCTCTATCGTTGTATTTATTTAATTGGGTTAAAGTACTCTGCCAATTCCCATGAAAGAGTTAATATTCGTTTATTTGGAATCAAAAACATTGAACATGCCACATCTTGGAGAAAGTAAATGTTATGGTTTTGATTGAGTATTTTTGCATGTAATCCTATTTTTGTGGTAAATAAAAATAGATGGCCTGAAAGGTTTAATATGCAACCATCTGAAAGGAAATATGCTACAGTTTCACTAATAAAGATTGTAGAAAGCAGATTTGATTTGATGTTCAAGAAGCATATCGTCGTTGTCGGGTGGAAACCTTGTATGTCCAAAACCGTTCGTTTTGCATGTATCGTTTAAAAAATGAACTAAACTAGTGAAAACAGCAGATCTACAAGCACACAACGCCTCGCACCGCGAGGCGCTGTGTGCTTGTAGATCGGCTGTTTTCACTACTTTTGTGCGACGGCCTTGTATGATGAAGCAGGGCTTTACTTTGTGAAAGAACTTACAAATTTGAAACTTGGAGATACAAGGTCTCCACCCGACAACGACGATATTATACCAAGGTAGAAAAAAAAAAGAATCAGACACACGCCATCTTTGAAATATGCACGATAGAGGTTGAGACCCAGTCATAAAGAAATGAGCATTCCAACATGTTTCTAGTGGTCAAAAAACATGAAATAGACAACAAGTTTGCATTTGTAGTTCATCTGATTCAATAGTTATAGCCAAAACAGTTTTGAGATGGTGACCATATTGGATTTGTCTGCTATGACAACCCTGAAGAGTTGCTGGGCACCCTTCCTAAATCATTAGAGCATGCCCTGGGTTACATCTTGGTGCGTTTGCACTGATTAATTTCCCTAAGGCCCTGCACAATAATAAGTAGACAGTTTTTTTTAACTTAGATGTCCCCCTAAACATTGGTATTTTGAACATTTTGAGCACCTCAGAAGACGTGTAGCTCTATAGAGCCATGTTGGAAGTTGTGGTCATTTTTAAATTTAGTTTAAAAAAAAATGTTCTGGTATTTAGTCCCGGATAGAGAATTTCTCACAGTTCTTATTCCTTGGGTTCATATTAGCGAAGAATAGTTGAGATATTCTCTCCTAACATACATATCTTAGCCAGGTCCTCTACTAATGGAGGCAGAGAGAGGGAAGGAAAAATAGGGTTTTATCTCTGGCTCCTGTAAATAATATGTGTCCCCAAATCAGCAGAAAATGTAGCTAGATTTGTCTCTAGAAGCTTTTCACTAACTAAGTCTCTAGGGGGTTCTGGAAAGTAGCTAAATCTAGCGACAAATCCCCTAGGTTGGCAACACAGAAAAGTTCACTTGGTTTAGCAGAAAAACAGGCTTTGGGAAAATTATACTATAAACGCTAAGGATTTTATAACTGTAATTTGTAGGCCTATGAAACATTGCTCTGTGTGAGTAGGCCAACCCTCGCAGAGTTAAATTTAGACCGAAATGTATAACGTTACCAAATAATTTCCCTCATAATACTGGGCCGTGGACGTGGTATAAAAAAGTTTGAGAACCCCTGGATTAGACACGGGACAGAAAAAGCACACCAAAGCCACGCAGTTTGTGAGCTTATATTTTGTTTGTTAATGATAACCGAATCCATTGTGAGCGTAAAATGAAACCAAATGGACCCGTACGGTTCCATTTGGCTAAGCTTCGTTTTGTTCATTGGCAATATAGGCTATTTCGTTAGCGAATCTACAAGCTCACAACGCCACACGAAGCGAAGTAAAATAATTACGCTTTCATATGTCCCGACTTTCATTCATATTATTATTAGATAACTCACAAAACCAGCCAATGAAGCAAGTTTAGGTATTGTGATGTCCCGACATTATATATGCCTTGCGCTGTATATACACACACACACACACATGCATGCAGGGAGGGAGGGAGAGAGAAAGAAAGAGAGCGCTCTCGAGAGTTAAATTAAATATATATATATATATATATATATATATATATATATATTGCGCTTGCAAACAGGGCTCGGGAGAAAGAGAGAGAGAGAGGGAAGGTGTAGCAGAGATAGACAGAGCGAGGCAGAGAAATGATGAGAGAGAGAGACGCATATTTTCTAGTCCGCAAGTTTTACGGACAGACAGCAGCACAGAATAGAGAACCAGTAGGCCTACTCTTTCACATTCTCTGCACCGTAGCAACAGGATACTATAGAATGATAAACAAGAAAATATACAATGCTATAAACACCAAAATGACCACTAACATTCATTTGGTTTGGACCAGTGGATGTGCACGGGACACAAACGAGTGAAAACCGCCCATCTACAAGCTCACAGCGCGGCACGAAGCGATGCAGCGTTACGTGAGCTTAAACATTTATTAGGCTGTCGGCTGTCCCGAGATTATTATTATTTGTTCTCAACGAGCTTGCATGCTTTACAGTTTGCTGAGAAAAATGAAACCAAATGGCGTGTCTGTTTGGTTTTCATTTACACCCTTGAGAATTATAAATGCATTCTCAGCATAACGTTTACAAATGAACGGACAAATCTCCATCGCGCACAAAATAAATAACAGATTACAATAATATTAATATCATTATTATCAATATACATTTCCAGGTAGTGGTTTTAGTATCTTTGCTAAGCTGACAGAGAACAGCAACTGATCCATTACCTCAAACAAAGGCGCACTACGGGGAGTGCAAAAGGTGTGAAATTCTCTCCTTGCTTCTGGGAGGGGTCTTAAAGACCGATAACTAACGTCAGAGTGGTATAATGGTACATTATTTCATACTTAGGAAACGTTTCAGAAGGGGAAAAAAACATATGTCTTGAGTATTTAGGAAAAGTCATGGAAGGGGAAATTTCTGAGACCTTCACAGGGAGTTATTGCACTTTGCGATCTCAAAATCGGCCAAAATGACCGGTTAGTCACCCGTGTGTTAACAATTATGTTCATAATAATAATACTAATAACACATGGCCAGTTAAAACAAAGAATGTACCTTAATTGTTTTGTTATTTCAGGTTTTGGAACGATGGAGAATATCAACACAGCACAATATATAAGAGCCCTCAAGATCTCTTACCTGGTCTTCTACAGCGTGATCTTTGTGTTCGGCGTGTCGGGGAATGGCGTTGTCATCTGGGCGACGGGCTTCAAAATGAAGAAAACCGTCTACACCGTTTGGTACCTCAACCTTGCTGTGGCCGACTTCCTCGTAACGGCGTGCCTGACCCTTACCATCACAGAAGCAGCTCTGGACTTCCACTGGCCTTTTGGTCAGTTCATGTGCAAAGTAGAAGCTGTTGTTTTCTACATGAACATGCATGCCAGCATCTACATCCTCGTTGCCATCAGCGTTGACAGATGTGTATGTGTGGTGTGGCCACTCTGGGCCCAGACCCACCGCAGTGTCAGAAATGCATCCTGGGTGAGTCTGGGGGTCTGGGTGCTGGCCGTGGTTCTCAGCTTCCCTTATTTCAGTTATAGGGATGTAGAGCCCTCCACCGTTAATGAAGACATCTGGTGCTGGGACATCTTTGCGCCCATCGCTAACAGCAGTACACCTGAAGAGTATCAGGTGTGGAAACATGGACATGTGGCCATGATCTTCACTCGTTTCCTCATGGGATTCGTGGTCCCTTTCACTGTCATCGTCTCCTGCTATTCCGTCATCTTCTACCGGCACAGGCGTAGTCACTCGCTGGCCGGCCAATTAGGTCGCCCCTTCAAAATCATGGCGGCTGTCATCACCTTGTTTTTCCTGTGCTGGGCTCCCTTTCACGCCATACATCTGATCCATTTTGTGAATGCCCTGGTGACTGAGGTCAGTGATGACACGCTGTACAAGGTGATCTACTACGGAATCTCCCTGGCCACCGGCCTGGCACTTCTCAACAGCTGCCTGAACCCGCTGCTGTACATGTTCATGGGTCGAAGTTGCAATGATTTTTTCCGCAGGCCTGTCCTAAAGGTGCTGGAGAAAGCCTTCACTGAAGAGCCTAAGACCGTTCCGGTGCTGGAGAAAGCCTTCACTGAAGAGCCTCAGACCGTTCCGGTGCTGGAGAAAGCCTTCACTGAAGAGCCTAAGACCGTTCCGGTAGCCACAGGGACACTGGAACTCCCAAATCCCAAGGGGAGCTGAGGTTGGAGGAGTCCATGCGCGCGGCCTAAGGCCGCCCGCCGAAAATTCAAGTTTTTTTATCCGGTTTTGGGTTATTTTTATTACTGTTTCGGGTGCTTATTCCCGCACAACGGTGTAACAAGGAGCTGTATAGTTACTAGTTATTTTAGAACACAGCGCAACACACAGCACGCACGCACGCACACACGCACACACACACGCACACACACACACACACACAGTCACACACACACACACACACACACACACACTACAAAATCGGGTATTATTTTTTATTCCCCATATACAGTTTGCAACAATGAGACTACAGACAGTTTCTAGTTCTCAAATACATATACTTTGATGTGCCATCAAAGCGGGATCTATTTTAAAACAAAATTTAAATTCAACTTCCCTTCTGACCAGAGGTGGCAAGGTGACCATGTGATTAGGTGACCATGTGATAATCAAACACCTTTCTTCTACATATTTTATTCCCCAAAGCCAAATACATTATTGTTTTAATATAGCTCTGTGTGTGTATATATATTTAAAAAAGAATAATAATAAATAAATAAATAAAAAAGCTCCCTCAGCATCCCACTTCCAGCGCCCCTGGGTAGCCATGTGAAAGAGAGCGGTCGCACATAAGGGTGGATCCCTCTAAAATGTACTTACACAAGCGGAACCAAGAAAATGGTATCAAAATTATATCAAAGTATTTCAGACTGCAGAAAACACTCTACAGACAACATCAGAGAACATTTTGATGCTCGAGGTTCCATTTGCTCATACAGAGCTTGGCAAGGCAGCATTTTCTATCAGTGCTCCACTTGCATGGAACAAGCTCCAAAAATCATTAAAAATAAAATATCTGCCGGCCTTAGGCCAATTTAGGATGATGGTTTCTAACACCTTTGTTCTAAACTGTATATGTTTTAATTAATTTAGCTTTTAGTTTCTTGAACTTTCTACAGTTTTCAAGTATTCTCTTTTTGATTATTTCAAATGATGTCTGTAAATGTATATATGTATATATGTTGTTGTTCATTGTTGTATCTCGGTTGCGTTGTAAATGAGTGCTTGCTCTCAATTGTATTTCCGAGTTTAAATAAAGGTAACAAACAAACAAACAAACAAGAGAAAAATGGGAAAAGGAAATTGATACTCAAATTACAGTAGACCAATGGTTACATATGCGAGACTCAATATACAACAACAAGTTCCAACACCTGGCGTGAATTTGGTTGGAAAAACATTTCACGTTTTTTCATTACTCCAAAACTTAAATCTAAACAATTAGGAGTACCCCAAGGATGTTGGAGAGGTTGCAACGATATAGAAGCAAATCACTACGATATTTTCTGGGGCTGTTCGGGAATTCAGAAATACTGGGAAGATATCTCTGAGGAAATACAGAAAATATTAATTATAGAAATATCAATGTCTTGCTTACTACTGTACTTAGGAGATCTACCCAAGGAGAACGTAGGAAACAACAGATATCTAATGAAATATTCTTGATCACAGGGGAAAAACAATTACCCATAAATGGTTACAAGCGGATTCACCTACTATAACAGAATGGTTTCAAATGAGATTTTTGCAATGGAGAGGATGACCGCTAAGGATGAAAAGGGATGCCTTTGAGGTCAGATGGGAGAAGTGGATCAGGCAAGAACACCAGGAGAAATAAGGAATATTACTTTTGATTAATAATTATATATGATTGGCCTTAGAAAGATGATTTTACCTTTATACCTAATGTAAAAAAGGAAAACAATTTTTTTTCACTATCTAGTATTATTATTTTTTTCTTTACCTCTATCGCTGAAAGAATGTTCTATGTATAATATGTCTCACATATACTTCTACAATAAAACAGTGAAGACCATTTAAATCTGCTTCTTTTCTTGTATATATGATGTTCGGCAGCATTATGTTTAGTTTAGTTTTTTGTTTGTCTAATGTTTTATGTTTGTCCAATGTCCTATATGTTTCTATATTTGAAAAATAAAAAATCTAAGTGGAAAAAAAAGAGCCTCAGACCAACACTTACACAAACCCAGGGAGCAGCCGTGAAGATGTGATTGCCATGTCTGAGACACAGGTTTAGGGTTGTCTTTGAAAATAAAGTAGTTCACCCCCCAAAATATATTTATTTTTTCTCCATTGCTCGTAAAAAACTACTGCACGGTTAAGCCAGAACTGCAAAAAGGTGGCAGAAGAATAATTAAGCGATGAATACAATAGGCTATATAAATGCACCATTTACCATTTACCATTTATAGGCACTGCATTTTATTTTTGCATTTTTCTCTAGAAACAGGTGCCTAACTGCAGCCCATCCATCTAGAGGCCAACAACAGAGCTGGTATTCTTTATCAGTGGTTCTCAACCTTTTCAGGCTGCGACCCCCAAAATAATCATATTTTAACTGGTGACCCCCTCACCTTACAAACACTAAGTGTTGAGGGATAACATTTTATGTGTTAGGGTTCTATTGTGAAAATAGCAGATCTACATGCTCACAACGCCTTGAGGGCATGTAGATCGGCTATTTTCACAATTTCTGCCTCTGATATTTGACAATTTGGCCAATATTTAATTTTTCCAGATACCCTCTATACACTTAAAACTTTATGTTGGTTTGTTTACCCAGCATACCACTGTATAAGACAGAATGCTGGCTACCACAGGCTGGTAAAACATACTCAACAGCATACTACACACATTAACGGATGCAATTGAGTGGGTTGATTGAATGTTGATGTCAAGAGAACATTGAAATGAATGAGAGAGATGCATCCTCATGATCATAATACATATTCACAGCCAGCTGCCCTGTCCGGTGACACATGCACGCAACACACAGATAATGCAGCACGCCCACCAGTAGAGAGAGAGTTCACACACACACACACACACACACACACACACACACACACACACACACACACACACACACACACACGCGCGCACACGCACATGCACACGCACACACACACAAACACACAAACGTGTTGTAACTCAGTGGGACAGCCGAGTATTGGGAGATGTCACATTGAGCGGGCTGCTCTTCACACTGTGATGATGACACACAGATAGAGACGGGCCGCTGTGACTCAGGAGGTACTGCACTGTAGAGGGGCCGTTTGGATTCAAACGAAACCCTGACTCCTCCTGGCCGCGTATGAAAAAGGGTTCTTGACCAAGACACTGGAACCATAGTCTGTCTCTCAGGCAAGACATCTTCAACAGTCTCTGAGTCTGAATGCTGCATGAAAGTCTGTAACTACAGCTCATGAATGCCGCGAATTGAAGTCTTCTGTTTTTGACATTTCCGCTCACGGATAATACATTTTAACACATTAAAACCGGGAAAGCAATAAAAGCATCCGTGTCATTTTAGATTTTAGCTACGTATAAATAAACATACGTTTTCTCAGAAGACTCAGTGGTTTAGAACAGTGGTTCTCAAAAATGTCAGATATACAAGCTCACTTGTATCTGGCTCGCTGCCAGCTTGTACATCTATCTTTTACTTACTGTAGTGTAATTCATAATAAAATGTAATGCAGCTGTATTACCCCTCCTTCCTGGTCAGCAAACAAAGTAACTAACAAATACAGAGAATGTACAGTTTCAATTCAAACACTTCAAGGCTTGAGGGCGTCCTCATATACGGATGGGACAGATAGACAGACATGCACACACACGCGGTCAGTTGTTGGAACACCTGGCACCGCTCAAAACTTATAAACTCTAAATGTGTGACCATAGTAAAAGTCCCCTTTATTATCCTATAACATGTGATATTAGAAACACTCAACTTACCGTATATCCTAAATGTGACATTATTTCGTAAAACTAAAAAATACTCTATATGTTGCATCCTGCCATAGTAATCTGGGACAATATGTAGAAGAATGCATACGCTGTGTGTATGCGTGCATGCGAGCGAGAGGAGAGTATATAAGAGAAGAGAGTGAGAGAAGAGGAGGAGAGAGGAGAAGTGACTGGCGAGTAGATACAAGGAGAGGACAGCAGTGTAGCAAGGACTGTAGATGTAGTACGGTATATACTTACTCCGAACAGTAGCAGTTCTGGTGCAGTTGTACAGGATGGCCAGTTCTCCAAACACCTTCCCTGGTCCCATCATACATAACTTCATACCCTCCTTAGTTACCTCCACTTTACCATCTGAGGGAAGGGGGCGCACACACACGCACACGCACACGCACACACACACACACACACACACACACACACACACACACACACAGAGAGTTGTTGTTAAAGAAAAGAGGGAAGAAACATATTCCATGTTAACACAATGCAACGCAACAAGAAACAAAACAATTGAGATGAGGTGACCTTGAAGGCCATACAATATGATTCACCTTAGTCTCACTCATCAAACCATTTGGTGACACCTTGTATACTCTGGATATGAATTAAGAGGTTCACTCATGATAAGTATCGGTTTGTGCAGTGACCCTTCCCTCTATATCAGGGGTCTTCAACGTTTTCAGGCCAAGGACCCCTTCCCTGAGAGAGAGATGAAGCAGGGACCCCCACTACAATTGTATTGCAGATTTTCATCGATTTCATAGATATTCATAGACTTGTTTGACAACCTCTCGTCAGTCTATGTTGGATTAATGTGTTTTTCAGACATGTAATCACTTTGTCGATACTGTGTAAACTTCTACCACTTTTTCGAGTCACGTGTTCAAATACTGGATTCTGATTGGCTAAATTCCGGAGGTTATCAGAGGACAACTGCCGCAAAGTTGTGTGTCCGAGATCAATGCGCCTCAGTGTACATCCGGGGACTTCAGGAGGTCCTTTCCCCCAACCAACAAATGACGGTGGCAACGGTCCTATGTTTACTAACGTGCATGCTATAGTCGCCGATTTATTTGGATCCAATGCAATCCGCCAACTTTAAAGCCCCTTTTCTCTGAACCTATGCCTTTCTGGAAGCGAACAGCCTCTATTTACGGCCGGAACGGTACTTCTAACTGACGTTAGCTTAGCTGTAAGCTAGACGCATGGATTAGTATGGAGTTGGCGCCATCTGTTGGTGAGTAGAAGATGTTGTTTGTGGAACTATCTGCTGTCTCGCGGAAGTTTTATAGGCAATAATGATTGTAACTTAAGATCCTTGCAAGTTACAACTATGTGTTTTCTTTCATGTATACGGGAAAAAGTGGTAGAAAAGCTATTTACCACTCGGGGTCGGACATTATGCTCTCATAATGTCCTGAGTGATGGTGTTATCGGACTCGGCTGCGCCTCGTCCGATAACACCATCACTGCGGACATTATGAGAGCATAATGTCCTCTCACTCGGGGTAAATTGCTTACTTGACCTACACTATCACTAGGTACTAGGTGTCTGCTCTTTTTTTTACCTCTACACCAAACCTATTTGCCGGAAATAGCAGATCTACAAGCTCTCAACGCCTTTTAGGTCAAAATTCTCCTCAGTATAGGGATGCGAGGGTTCAAGTTGTTCATCTAAAATAATTATCCTATCACACAAAGATTTGGCGGCCCCCCCTGTAGTAACTCTGAGGGCCTCCTAGGGGTCCCGGACCCCCTGTTGAAGACCCCTGCTCTATATGGAGGGACCCAAACATGACAGGGAAATGAACCACCACACCATGGAGGGGGCAAGAAGCTGTTCTTTTTTTTTTTCAAAAGCCCTGGGTGCCAATGACGTCTTTGACGTCTTTTGTGTTTTTTGTATAGATTTCTTTTTTTTTTGTTTGTTTTTCATTTCAAGAAATAAAAAGATAATAAAAAATCATGGGTGGCACATCTACCTTGGAGCCATTTTGGCATTTGGCACAGAAAGAGTTAATACAGGAGTCTCACCATCATCATTTGCATTTGAACACAATTTCTGATACCGGTAATATATTTTCATCAAAATTGTTAAAAGTGGTCCCCAAACCCCACTTGAGAAACACCGACTTAGATCTTCTCTTCCAATTTAGCGAATGCTCTTATCAAGAGCTGCTTCAGCGTAAATGGCATGAACCCTAGTAAGCAAATTACAGGGTAAATAAAGGGTAAGGACAAAGAGAACAACGCAGTGCTTCAAAGTAACAAGGCATCTGATTAAACAACACGCCATCTAAATGACATTGTTGACATCTTGATCCAAAATCAAGGTCAAACGGGCCTGCTCAGCATATTAATGTGTGCCACAAAGCATGACTGAGAATCATGCAGTTCACCAGTATGGAAGCAGATCGACGCATTTGTGATGTTTATTCACTCATTAATCCATTTTGCCCTTCCATTCTTTATGTGCACGCACGCACCCAGGATTCAAATTAAAAAACATAGTCAAAAGTAGCAGATCTACGTGCTCGAAAGTGGCGCACAGCATCATAGGCTACTTTTGTTTGACGCTGTTCAGGCCTGGAATTTTGTCATATTAGGGGCAAGGCCACTTGGCCTTTGGTGTTGTCCATTTTTTGAGGGCACAAAGGCCAAATGCCAGGTCAGGAAGGCCATCAAATAAAACAAGATCTTTATCCAATTTGTTGAATTTAAGGGTTAGGGATGATTATGATTATGGTATTTAAAATTTGATCCATGCTCAACCCATTTCCCAAAAAATGGGGACTCAACAAAAGACATGACAAGAAAGAGACACTGGTGTCTACATAATATTGACAAGAAAGAGACACTGGTGTCTACATACTGTAATGACAAGAAAGAGACAGAGGAGAAAGTGGTACCTGGGGCATTAAGGCCACTGTGGCCTCAGGGAATGCCATTTTTTGGAGGGGCACAAAGCCAAACTGAGGGGCAACGACGGCCATGGCCTTCATGGCCTCCCTGAAATTCCTGCCCTGACGCTGTTGTAGGATCAAGTAGGGCATTCCTTTACAAAAAACACTAAAGGTTTTTGTACAGAGATAAGAGGTTTCTGCTCGACAGCAATGATAGAATTATGCTCATTGACCTAAACATGGCTCCAGTTTAAGCGCATCCATCTGTGATAGCATGTGGCGCTATGTGTTACCGTTAAATTCTTCCCTAAGGTATGGGCATTTGCCAGAGGCCAGCACAGTTCAACTTACTGCAGCATATGATTGAAGTCATTCATCTGTTCAGGCGTTTCAAGATAACGTTGGCTGGGAAATAACATATCCCCCCCATAGGGAATAATGTTGTGTGTTCAGCACTTGAAGCTACCTGTGATCTTGCTTAACCCTTTCCAAGCCACGGGGAGCCACTTAATATTAAAACCGTTTTATACCGGACATCTGAGCAAGGAGTCTCAGCCGCGCCGTAATTTACCGTACTGGGTCATTAAAAACGAAATAAAAGATTTTTACCCGAAAATCGGCGATCGTCTAACCTTCCCTAGTCACCGCTCGTCCATCGATAGCGTATGGCTCGTCTGACATGAAGCATAAGTGACGTCAGGTCCTTTCCCTGCAATAGCTTCCCAGTTCCCGTCCATTTTCTGTTTAGACGTTAGTGCTAGTATAGCTGGAGTGCTGGGGGCTAAGCTAGCGAAAATGTTCATATCTACTCTAGAGTCATACTTGGATTATTTGAGCCGACATTTACGTGAACGGATCGCGCACGCGAAACGCACGGGGAGAAGATGCGTCGGCCGAAACCGCCCCTCTAAGCCAATGCAGACTGAGGAATTTCGCTGGGGACTGTGGTGAGAATACAACGGGGATCGCGTGATGGTTATGGGGGATGAAGACCACGTGATATAGCGCTGAAGGTCTTGTAAAATGAATGAGGTTCAGATCATAATATAATAATAGAAATTTCACGGCTAATCTACCAACAAGCCATTCTATTTCGGCTGGCGAAGTGTTAAAGGTTGTTTGATGGAGAAGGGAATTTTATGTTTCAATGTTGTCAATGTTTATGGACCAAAATGTTACAGCATGTCTCCAGCGTTGTCTCCATATCATCAGTGCTGTGTCCGTTTTTGTTAAAACATCCCCCCCTTTTTATGAGATTAAAGGTCTATATTCTGATAGTACATTGCTATAGAGCAGTGGTTCTAAAAGTGGGTCTAGTGACCCTCAGCGGTCCTAAAGGGGGTTTCAGGAGTTCCCCAACAAAATTAGTTTAGAGAGAGAGAGAGAGAGAGAGAGAGAGAGAGAGAGAGAGAGAGAGAGAGAGAGAGACAGACTATAAAACTTCTGCTATTCATCCCCACAGATTTTATAACAAGCTGCCCTTGCCAATATGTACTGTGTGTGTGTGTGTGTGTGTGTGTGTGTGTGTGTGTGTGTGTGTGTGTGTGTGTTTATATACATACACATACTTCTGCAGAGGAAAATGGCATACAAAACCATTAATGTTCATGTGTGCAAGCCAGTTTTATCAAGCCATGTGTTACCCTTTTAGCATTATTGTATAACTGTGCCTATGTAAGTATTCAATAATCAGAGTTCTGTTTACACAATGTTGTACCCCCTCTCCAACTGTATACTTTACCAATTTTTGTTTAGTTAGAGAGAGAGAGAGAGAGAGAGAGAGAGAGAGAGAGAGAGAGAGAGAGAGAGAGAGAGAGAGAGAGAGAGAGAGAGAGAGAGAGAGAGAATAACAGCCATGGATGCCAAGAGACAAGGCTGGACGTTTGAACATGAAACAAGGTTTAATATCCTGTAAGAAAAGACAGAGAGCGAGGATCAGAGGAGAGAGAGAGAGAGCAGTCAAGAGAGACTGAGAATGAGAGGAGTGATGGCAGAGATTGAAGGACAGAGAGAAAGAGAAGGTGTGAGAGGGAATGCGTGCCAATGACAAGCCAATGCGAGCCAAGCAGACCACATACAGTAGGAAGAATTCATGTGGACAATGACATGTCTGCTTATTAAAGTAATCAAACCATTGACCATTATAATAAGGGCTTGTTTTTCTGTGGTTCTCAAACATTGTCATGTCATCGAACCCCAGATTAATATAAATCTATCTGCGAAACCCCCATAAGAAAATATTTTACGCAATGGACCCCGATACAACATTTGTGTTGTTAAAAGCAGCTTAAATAACAAGCTCACAACGTGTTGCATCACAACGCGTTTTGAGCTTGTAGATCATCTTCAAATAGCAGATGTACAGTATATAGGTTTAAAGTGCCCCTGTATCCTTGGCTTTGTATTCATAGACCTGTCCTGATTGCTTCTCTCGCAAAGCCTGGCAATACTGTAGACAGATGGGATTAGAGGAATGAACAGAAGAGACAGAAAGAAGGAAAAGAAAGAGACAAGATGGTAGAAGAGGGTGAACAGATAAGGAAAACAGAGACACGTAACGAGTGGTGATGAGAAGGGGAAGAGACCACAGGTGTCCCAATAGCTCCTTGCTGTCTGAAGCTGTCCAGGTCCATTACACACACACACAAGGACTTGCACTCCCAAATCCCCTGTCACTCGTCTGGGCTCACTGCACACACAACAATAGTTGTATAGATAGTAGTTATTATGACTATGAGCTTATTTTATATAATTAGGTTATTATAATGAAGTTATTCTCTATAATATGTCCATCAATGTGGGCTCCAGGCAGCTAGGGTTTTTTGGATGTTCGTGTTTGTAGCACAGCTACAGTACATTATTTTCAGACAGTAAAGTGGCAGCCCGGCCCGTTGAACGGAACTTGCCCGTAGTGATCATACCTGGTATATCGGGTATATCTGGTATGTACTGTATAGCTGCTATATCTGGTCAATTAATTAGTAAATATGTTATTGAATAATTTTGTAAATAATGTATGACTTGTCCATACCTGGGGATGTGCATACTTGAAGGATTTGCAGACTTTGGATTGTGCACTGTGTACACAGTACGGTTTAGGCTTAGTTAAAGCAGAACACGTTTTGGAGAGGAAGCTGCTCATTTGATCATGGCTGTGTGTAACAACCCGGTCATTTACGACCCGCCGCCGAAGCGTGTCAGTGAGCGTGCGAGTGCTGTGGTGGACATGATATCCAAAGCTGCTCTCAGCTTACAAAAGGATGTAAGTCGGGCACCACCGCTAAATCAAACTTTGTAATGCTGTGTGGTCTGCCGTTGTCTGTGTGATGTTGTGTGATGTTGTGTGTGTGTGTGTGTGTGTGTGTGTGTGTGTGTGTGTGTGTGTGTGTGTGTGTGTGTGTGTGTGTGTGTGTGTGTGTGTGTGTTGCGATGCGGTGGCCCCGAAGCTCAGTTGACCCAGCAGCAACTGATCCCATATCCTGCGGGGACTATAAGCATAACAACAAATCCCATAGGCCGTGGCCACTCCTGCAGCGCGTGACCGAGCGTAGGAAATCCAAATTCTCAGCTGAATTCCCCAAAATGCTAATTAAGAGCTTACATTTGGGAAAAGTAAAAAAATGGGCTGCCTTAGTCACTCTCTTCATATTCCAATGGACAATTGGCTGTGTGCAAAGTCCAGATGACTTGCTCAAAAATCTAAATGTGGTGCCAGAAAGACAGAGGTTCCTTAATTTATAACTTACAATATATGACAGAGTGACAGTCCCACTTAAGGGGAACACACACCGGCTGCGGACAGAAGAAAACATACAAAACACAGCGCGGCAACGCCTGGAAATAGAACAGTGGCGTATCGGGGCGGAGGGAGAGGCGTGAACGCAAGCCTGCACGCATCTGGTGGCACCCTTATGGTGAGTTTAAACACTTTTAAACAAAATGTGGTCGTATTTACTGCACTCTGCCTTAGTAGGGCAGTATAATTGTATCCGTGTGGAGAGTGAATGACACATGTGACATGCATGGCACATGAAATCAGGCAGCGGGAGGCACTGTGTTGCTGAACCCCTCAGTGTAATCGAGCTTTGGTCCAGAGCGTTAGCGACTTGCCTCTATAAGGGCAAATTCACACTAGGGTCCCACGTCCACTTGTCACATGTTGTGATTAGTGTGGCCGCTGCTGATGGTGCGCCGCAATGTGAACACTCACTGTACTAAAACAAGAAAATGGACTGCTATTCATATATCATTATATCATGTGAGCGATGCATTATTTTACCTGGGTTGTACCTTCTGGTAGTTCTACTTCTAAAAAAACACCTTTGTTTGGGTGAGTAGCGAAATTATATTCTTTATTTATTACAGTTTAGACCTCGCACTTTACAGTCTATCTAGAGATACACAGTTCCTAGCACAGCGTTAGAGAGAACTCACTGACACTATGGAGCGACCGCTTTGCATTGATGAACCCAGCTAGGATGAACAACACATAGTTCTCTTCCAATTATTTCTTTGAATGCTCCGTTTTGACAGTCAACATTCCTCTTGAGACCTTGACTTGCGTTTTGAAAAGAAAAGAGTGTTTCACATGCCTTAAACAATACACGAGTTCTCCTCCGTATTTAAGAGACCTTGAACAAGATAAGAGCTCTTATTTCTCTCTTTTCGGAAAGGAAGCATGGCTGTCTTGTCTGTCTCCAGATACAATTATGTTTCTTTTAGATTTTGAATGAACAAAATGCTGGATGTCCTCTGAGAGCCAAGGAAATTGATGTGCCAAATGATTACACAATCATTTCAGCCTTGACCTGTAACAACTGAATTAATACACAGGCAGTTCTATCAGTATACCACATTTTTCAAAATTGAAACATTTTGAAAATGGCCAAGCTACAAGCTTGTAGATCGGCTATATTCTCTGCATCTATATGCATGTATAAAATATGTATTAAAGGGAATGGGAGAAGACATTCTGATTGGTCTGATTTATGTTATGCCCAAAACAGACCCATGGCTAAGTCAGAGTATGTATGTATGTATGTATGTATGTATGTATGTATGTATGTATGTATGTATGTATGTATGTATGATGTATGTATGTATGTATGTATGTATGTATGTATGTATGTATGTATGTATGTATGTATGTATGCATGCATGTACTGGATGTCAGTGTCTCATAATTAACAGCCAATGAGAGACCAGCATTCCTGGTGATGCCACTGGTGATGTCGACAGAGCTTGGTATATAAGAGAGTTCTTGGTAATGTCTTCATTAATATCCAATGAGGCCAGCAGTGCAAACCTCGTGGCACAAGTTGGCACCTTGACAGAGTGTAGTTCTAGTTGTGTCTAATCACGGAAGTTGTGGGTTCGAATCCACCGTGGTGCATCTGGCTTTTTCTGGCATCTGTGCGAACACTAAACATTGAAAACCCGTCCATTAGAAGTGACAGAGGCATGGCCTCAGGGCCAGATGGCAAAGCCATTTGACATTTAGAACGGATTTACAGGAAAATGTCATACTCCTCTTGAATCGTCTTAATCACATTACATCCAAAACCAGAAATTGAATACAAAATGTTGAAAAACTCATATCCAGACATTTTGCAAGGTCTTCCAAGGTGCTGGCAGGCAGGATATTACATTTCAAAATATACTGTGATTTATAAAGGGAGAGAACTGCTAACAGGTTTGTGCATAAGGTTGCGACAAGCTTATATCCGCAGGGATTAAAGCCCAAATAAAATGTCACGACTTTTTGTCAGGCCAATTATACCCAATCTGTCTTTTGTGAAATGGCATGAATGGAGTGTACAGTTTCCTAAGAGAAAGATCTGAAATTAAAAAAAAAGAAATCAAACCTCGATTCGAAGTGAAGCGGTGAATTTTTATGCTATGTGTTCTAGAGCTATACTTTCTATGTTCTTTAGTTCTATACTTTTATGAATTCTGAATGAATGAATGATTTTGTCTGGAGGGCCAAATTGTCATGTGAAGCTTGACCAATCCTCAATTCTACATGTACAAGACATGTACGGGACAGACATTCTCACTCCTTGAGAATCTATGGGAATCCTCAAAAAAACAGGTACGGGACAGACAAAGCCACTCCTTGGAAGCGGCTTTCACCGCTTCAAAAAGTTAATGTGTGTTTACTTTGTGCCATTCCATTATGCTTCATTTTGTATCAGGCTGTGATACACAGGACATTTGGATACATCAATAAGCACAGGAGACATAGTAGTCTACTACTGTATGACAGCATGCTCAGCCACGTCGATAATATTAGGCTGCTGTTCACACAGCCTAATGTTATCTCATTGGTCTAAATTTACCATGTACTGTGTGTTGAACCTGTAGGCCACTGTATAATGTTAAAGACATTGTGCCATGATTAAGGGGGGATATGTTTCATCCTGGAATTGTCCGTTAACCATCCAATCGGAGTGCACACCGAATCCTGCTGCTTTAATCCAATTTACAATTGCTCTTAAGGCCCATTCCCACTGGGCCAGATAACAGATAAAAAAATCTCTTTCTCCAGATATTTTTCCATTCAAAGTGGATGGTAGATACAGATAAAAAAAATCTGCCACAGACAAAATCTACCATCCACTTTGAATGGAAAAATATCTGGAGAAAGAGATTTTTTTATCTGTTATCTGGCCCAGTGGGAATGGGCCTTTAGTCTTGAATCCAAGAAATTGTATCTCATTCTCGGGTACGGGTGATACCTTGCGTCGCTGCATATGTTGAATGAGTGACTCGCGGGCCATTTCCCTGACCGTAGGATCATCATTGTTCAGCATATTGATAAGGTGGCTGGTTCTGGTGGCAGTGTAAACCCACTCTATATTCGATAAGCCCAAACCACCCTCCCTGATGGACTGAAAGAGGATGGCACGGATGGAGTGGGTATTGAGACAGAACCAGCCCCTCACCAAACGCACATGAACATGTGGCACATGAACATTAGAGAAAAGATGTTGAATTTTGGCAAGTGCCAATTCTCTGATTGCCTGCAGTTTCATTCGGATGGGGAGGGGGGAGAATCAATCAAGTCTAGCAGAGTAGTCATCGTGCAGTTCTCTGATTTGTTCTTCCCAATCGCCTGCAACATTACATTTATGTCCCAGGCATAGATATGATTCATGCCTTGAATATACTCGAATTGTTTTTTTGCAATACTGTAAAAGCTGGGGGCTTATCGGTTTTGGATGCATACTACCGATTACCACTGCTGCGTCTTTCATAAAACGCAGCGCATTTGGTTTGTTTTGCCTCCAGTCTAGACCACAGTAGAAAATCATCTGTGCAGGAGAGCATAGATATCATTAGGTTCTCTTGACGTGACGCGATTTGAACGTCATCCTTGGACTGGATTTGGAGATCGTATTCCTTCTGGTGCGCACTGGCGCATCCATTTGAGCCAGTGGTTGATTGCAAGGATAAAGTTCACCGCACTCCACGGACACCCTATTTTAATACCGTTACCAAGCTGGATTGGATCGGTCAGAGTATTCCCACATAACCTGGATGGAGGACTTTTCATACACATACTCACTATATCTACATACAGCTGTGGCAGTTGTATTTCGCAGAGAGAATAAATCATAACATTATGAGGAGTGTGCCAAAGGCATCACGGAAATCTAAGAAAACTGAATAGAATTTTACAGAGTCATGTTTAAAGTTGTCAATCCCTGTCTTTAGACAGAAAACATGCTCATTCATTCCTTGACGGG
The DNA here is from genome assembly GCF_963921795.1 of Nannobrachium achirus. Classification (NCBI taxonomy): domain Eukaryota; kingdom Metazoa; phylum Chordata; class Actinopteri; order Myctophiformes; family Myctophidae; genus Nannobrachium; species Nannobrachium achirus. Next base: position 18,559,089 of record NC_137825.1, on the reverse strand, counting down.
AAATATAAGCCTTTTGTTCAGATAAGAGAATACCAGTCTCTGTGTGAGCCAGGGCAGAATGCAGGCCAATATGCATTTCATGAAAACACAATTCGTATTGTTTTTGAAGCGGTGAAAACCGCTTCCAATGAATGGCTTTGTGTGTATCACGCCCATATATGGTCATTTCAGTCCAGAATGAACAGGCTTTTTCAAAAACAGAATGTCCGTTTAATTACCATATATGGTGATGTCAGTCCAGAATGAACAGGGTTTTTCAAAAACACAAAGTATGTTACCTTATGTCCATATATGGCCACTCCAGGCCAGAATGAACAGGTTTTTCCTGTCCCGTACGTGTAAAATATCAGTCCAGAATGAATAGGCTTTTTCAAAAAGCAAAATGTGTGGTGTCCCTCCCGGTTAGATGAATGGATACTTTGAGGATTGGTCAAGCTTCACATGATAATTTGGCCTTCAGGGTTTATCTGTCTTGTACATGCAGTATCTATTGCAGATTATCAAAACAGATGAAAAATACATTCAGAATAGAGGTTTTATCTGTCCACCGCTTCACTTCGAACCGAGGTTTGATTTTTCTAATATAGTTTACTGTAAGTTGGAATGTAACAGCTCTGTTAACAGAACACGTGTCTGTTTCCATTTAATTGCAAAGGCTACGTTGTTTTGTTTTGATTGTTTCGTTCCACTTTTGCTTTGTCAATGTAGACGTATGTTTTCTCATGCCAATAAAGCCCCTTCGAATTTAATTGAGAGAGAGAGAGAAAGAGAGAGAGAGCAGGAGAGAGAGAGATCAGAGAAAGCAGAAGGAACATTGGATCTACTTTGATACCCACGCATACAGTATAACCGCAGCAGTCAGAGGGAGAAATGTGTGGTCTGACAGACTATGATAACGTTAAGTGCAGCAGGATGACAACTGTCAAAATGCAACCTTAAATCAGGGGTCTTCAACAGGGGGTCCAGGACCCCTAGGGGGTCAGCAGAGTTACTACAGGGGGGCCACCAAATCCTTATCTGATAAGATAATTATTTTCAAGTAAAAACTTTGAACCCTCGCATCCCTATTCTGAGGAGAACTTTAGCCAAAAATAGCAGATCTACAAGCTCTCAATGCCTCCCAGCACGAGGTGTTGAGAGCTTGTAGATCAGCTATTTTCAGCAAAGGTTTGGTGTAGAGGTCAAAAAGAGCAGACCAAGTACAGAGTGAAAGGTCCAGTTTATCGACGATTGAAGTGCCTAAATTATCTGAAAAAAAATTAACACAAATCCAACAGACTGATGACAGTGCTGTCAAAAAAGTCAAGGAAAATCTTTTTGATAAATGTACAATATGTAGAGGGGGTCCCTGCTTCATCTCTCTCTCTCGGTTAAGGGGTCCTTGGCCTGAAAACGCGGAAGACCCCTGCCTTAAATTGTTTGGTAAATTGAAGCACTAGCGGCACCGGCTATTGGGACAAGCGGGCAGTGGTCCTACCATTTTGAGGTCTTGCTTGCAAAAAAAAAAAGAAAAAGAAAAACACCTCTGCTTTGCAATAGGTGGATGGGCAGCAAATGACCTCCCCTCAACAACTCTGACATCACGCTCTGGCTTCACTGATGTCACACTAACAGAATCCCTTTTATGCCCATATATGGAGTTCCCTGATGTCATCAATATTAAGCCCATATCTGACAGGACTTCATATGGGAATGCTCATATATGGAGGCCACATACTACACTAACAGAATCCATATATGGCCAAGACAGATGGCCAAGACAGCCCATATCTGTGTGGCTGGTTCTACAGACAGTGATCTCCATGTATGGGCATAAAAGGGTATGATGTCAGATGTCATAGACGTCATAGGACTTTCACATAATGAATAACGAACTGAGTAAGTTGGGCTCTCACAGCATATCTCCATGTACAGTACATGGATCTCCATATATGGGTACCAGGGGTCTCCATATATGGGTAACTGGTCCGATATACATCACTGGCCAGATGGACAAGAATTGTCACATGTCGCCCTGAGGCATCTTACTAGTTAACTACTGTATGTAGCACAAAAGTTGCTTTTTCTTTCAACAAAGTTAGTTAGTTCAACCATTTTCAACCTGGCATGGTTGATGCCTTGTGATGCGAGGTTATGTTTGATAGCTTTTCCAGGTTTAACCCACTACCGAAGAACCTTTCCACTATATGGAGGTGATACATGTTTGCCTCGCATTCAATATTTCTATGTTTGGCCTCCAGCTAAAGTCATGAAGTAATAATAATGACATACTGTAGAGGCCAGGGCCTATAGGGCTCAAGTGGTTAATTAAAATATCCGCCGTGTCCAGTTATTATCTGTGGCAGCAGATCTCTCGCCTTGCTACCGTTTTGTGAACATCTAAATCAATGGAGACCAGCGAAGACAACCGCCCCCATTGTGTGTAAAAACGCCTACGGCAAGGAAACCCTTAAAGCGGGAAAACATCCATGTCATTTTAGATTTGAGCTATACTGCATATACTGTAGCATAGAATTGTTGTTTCTTTCTCTTTTTTTTACACACAAATCCTATCTTCAGGGGTAGGGCTGTCACGATATGACATTTTACATGACGATTAATCGTCACTCAAATAATTGGCGATTAACGATTTAATTGTGTTTTTGTCGTTGATAATTACATTTCTGTTTGGCTTTTAGCCTTTGTTTGAAGTTGTACATGGAAGATATGACAAATAACCTAAATATACAAAGAAATTACTGACATATTTGACAACTTACTACTTGAAAAATAACTTAAAATAGCCGATCTACAAGCTCACAACGCGTCGCGTAGATCTACTATTTCGGACATTTTTCAACATTCACGATTAGACGATTATGTAATAATTGTGACAGCCCTATTCAGGGGGTCCTTAACACAAAACATTTTCAGATGGGGGGTCTGTGGCCATATATATATATATCAATTTGGGGGTCCTTGACACTAAACAGTTTGAGAAATAATGATTTAGAAGGCAGGATTGTAGAGTCTTACTGAAAGCCGCAAGGGAAGGAGGATTCCAAATTTGTATTAGACTCAACAGATTGACAATTTGATGCTCTTTTTGTATGAAATTTCTGTGGCTCACCCTGCCACCCTGAAAACTGCTGGTTGAACAGAGCAGCTGTGTTTGAAGATTATACTTTCAATCTGTCTGAAAAATGGACTATTTTGCGAACTGTCTGTCAGAGGGCTAGAATTGGGCTGGTACTCACCGGTACCGAGTAATAGTTCTGCTGACTTTTGACAACCAATATTACACCACAATGGAAAGAAGTCCCCAGGACTTTTTTCACGTTATCCTTTTAGCCTTTATGTCTGACTGCACCACATGCTGCTTACATTTCTGACTAATAAGTATTCAACCAATCCAACAAAAGAATACACAGTATATCTTCTACATACTGTATGAGACCAAAAACCATCACTGCAGAAGTGGTGGGGAGTGTTGTTGAATGGAACAGCAACCTCATTCACGTGTTTTATGATTACGATTGAATGTTAAAGTGTAGCTTACTTGAGAATGCTACCACAAACCATGTGCATTTTTTTCATGTGAATGTATTATTTGGTACGATAAAAATGCATGCGTGTTTGGAAACATGTGGGAAGGTCAGTCTTACCCCATAGTGCCATAATGTCAAATGAACACAAAGTAAAACAAAGAGTGCGTGTATAGATCTATACTCCATCTTAGACTGCATATAGCACCATAGGTTTTCATTGAAACGTTGGATGCAAATAGACATTGAATGCTAGTAAGACAATTCTGTATGTCAATATGTTAGTCAGTCAATGAGTTTCTTAATCCCTCAGTCAGTCAGTCAATCAGTTAGTCAGTCAGTCAGTGGGTCAGTCAGTCAGTCAGTCAGTCAGTCAGTCAGTCAGGCAGGAAGGAAGGAAGGAAGGAAGGAAGGCAGGCAGGCAGGCAGGCAGGCAGGCAGGCAGGCAGGCAGGCAGGCAAGAACTTAGGAAAGCAGTCAGACAGACAAGTGGTCCATTAGTAGAATGTTGTAAAAGCCAAATGGTTTCATTACCATATAAACATCAGACAAACGCAGCCAGCAGTAATAGTGCTAACTGCATTAACCTAATGAGTGTATTTTAAAGACTCCAGGTTGTCTACCAAGCACTGAGCACCACACACACACACACACACACACACACACACACACACACACACACACACACACACACACACACACACACACACACACACACACACACACACACACACACACACATAAACACCTGCTGCTCTCACTTACTTACTGTCACAAGTGTTTGTGTTTTATGTCTCCAGAGACTTTTTCTATCGATTACTCACCCCATGAAGACTTGGTTCATGGATATGTTTTTATTTTGACCCAGCCGGGGATCGAAATCCGACCGCCCAGTCTCAGGGTGGACACTCTAACCACAAAGCTACTGATGCAAACTGGGCTAACCTTTTAGGCTGACCCTCCTCAATGTCTTCCAGGCCCAGCGATGTCCACCCTAAGGTATTGTTCATCTAGCCTAGTGCCGTCATAAATTAAGTCAGAGACAATTTTAAAGATTCCAGGTCATCAAACTGTACATAAACAAAACTATCTCTCTCGTTGTCTTTGACCAGACTCGTGCTGCTGATGTTGAGATCTTTGAAGATGGTGTATATGTCTCCGTAGACAACGTTAGAGGGCAAGTTGCCAACCCATCTTTCACCAAAACGTTCCTGGTCATAGTAGTTGTCAAAGTCTGCCTTGTTTATATGATGCTGTCCATTAGAGTTCTCAACGGGCCTGAAAATTAAGGCCGGCCCGAGGCCCTACCCGGCCCGACTAGTTAGCATATATTTTAGGCCCTACCAGGCCCGAAAATGTCGGATTGGGTATAGTCGGGTTTGGAAAGAATTTGAGAGTAATAGTAATAAAATAATTCAAAAATATCTTTTCTTTTTTCATTGAGCCCGAGGCCCTACCGGGCCCGACTATTAGCATACATTTTAGGCCCTACCCTACCCTAAATGTCGTGTCGGGTTTGGGTATGGTCGGGTTCGGGCATAATTTGAGAACTCTAGTCCATCTAGCTTTTGTGCGTCTTCACCTCTGGCACCGCAAAACGAATGCCCATGGTTATCCTTCATGGAATCATCAGTAACTTTATGAAATTTACCAAAATGGTTCAGCCAATTTGTTTTATAACAGTGCTAACAGCAGTGCTGTTGTGCTAGTGGCATAGTAGGAAACAACCCTGAGTTTGTACTGAGTCCAAGAGACAGAGCAGCGACAAAATTCTGTCCCGCTTTGTGCATGGTCAAATTGAAAGTGCCACGCTTAACTTTAACAGTTGAATGAAACGCAGTCAATCTCGAGTGCAGTGTGTGTTTCTTTAGCGAGGTGAAACGTGTGTCACGTGTGGAGCACTTTTGTGGTTACTATCGACAGGGACGGGAAGCCAGTGAAGCTAAAATTAATTGAATCTCTGTTGCAGCCAAGATGGTCACGTCTCAGCGTAACTCCAGCTGTGACCTTTGCCTCTGCAGTAGCTCGGAATCAGAGCTCTGCAGAGGGGGAGGTTAGTCTCAGCGGGGAAATCCGCATTGTTTTACAAGAACTTGCTGAAAATATAATTATACTGGAAAAAGTGCGCCTTGGAGCACAGGCCTCCGCCAGGTTTGGTAGGTTATTGTGGGACAGCAATGTCCAGAATTTGCCAATTAGGGTGGAATATGAGAAATCGGACAGATCTGCCTTGTTCACATTACTATAGTGAAAATGTGTACAGATTTGCGTGATGTCCGGACAACATCTGTAGGAGTAATATAGAAAAAAAAGAAAAAAAATCTGCCTCCTGGAAAGGATGATGTGAAAATAGGGTTGCCAACTCTGAGAGTTTCAAATACGGGACACCTCATTATATTTCTGAGGAAAGGTGTGGCGGCAAAGCCGCCGCCGAAAAATCGGATATTTACGGTTATAAAGTTGGCTAAAACGGGCATTTTCCTATATTAAATCATATTTTTCCTTTCACAATATCATTTCGGGTGTCTTTGGGCCATGTCCTATTACCTTAAAATCATGTAGTGTATTTTTTATTTTATTTTTTATTCCAAAACAGGTCTACCTGGTTCTCATGTGCCCACTCTTTGGTTACCCAACAATAGTTTAATCATATTGGCATACAGTAATAACCATTAGGTTTTAAAAACAAAATCAACGCATGCTTGTTATTTCACATACCAGCCAGTCTGGGGTCGCTTTAGTAGTTGGCAGACAAGAAATACTGTAGTGCTCCCAGGAATACCAATATATCCATGGCTTATTTTCTGCTTGCTTTTTCACTTTGTTGTTAAGGCTATCACCTATCATGGATTCATGTCTAATCTGTTTGTACACAATCTTCTGTCACGCGTTTTCTTTTTTAAAGACATTCAACTGGGTATCGCTCGCACTTTCGCGCAGGCAACTGTGGATTGTACCTACAGCCCATGGGAACGGATTGTGTAGGCGGCGGAGCGGCGGAGCCTGTGTCTTAGCAACACTGTGTTAATAAGCCAATGGGCTGCTTACAAACAGCGCAGCGCCTCACTCAGCAATGGGATGCAGCACTTGACTCAGAGGAGAGCAGAGTGGAAGCTCTCTGACAGGCAGAATCGATGTCATTTCTCAATTAAATCATCCCGTCATTCATATTTATCCCCCAACCTTCAAATACGGGACAAAGAGCGTCCCGTTTCAGTTCAATACGGGACACGTCTTTTAGTTTCCAAAAAAGGGACGATCCCGTATTTTACGGGACGGTTGGTAACCCTATGTGAAAAATGCATGGCAGAGGTTTTTCCTTGGACTTTAGGGAGTGTGGGTTTTTCACAACAAACGGTCCAGTTATTGGTAAAACATGAATTGGCTTGTTATAGCACAACCATGACGCTAATTTGAAAAATGTCGGTGGCATTTCTTCCTTGGCCAAGTGGGAATGTGCGTGCACGGTTTCAAGGCAATTGCAAACTGCGTTCATGCTTTGAGTAATTTTGTTCAAAACGGACCACTCCTGCAAACTCCAAGCAAATATTAGTGTCACGCCCACACCCGTCAGAGCTCAAGCACACCTGTGTCCACACCTGCACCTGGTTCCACTGAGGAGGAGCCACAGTATTTAATGGCTCACTCGTGCCATTGTTTCCTGCCTGCAGATCAGACCAGTTTAGCTCTCGGTTAGCAAGCTTTAAACCTGACTATACTGTATATCTACCTGCTTTGAAACCTTGCCTGTACCTGGATTTTCCCTTGCCTAACGCCTTTGTATCTCTGCTTGTTTGGACAGACCGCCTGTGTTTTGGACCCGGATCGAACCCACGGATAACGCCTAAGCCTAACCCCTCTGAACCTGACGCCACGCTGACTGACCCCCCCGGAACTCTGACCCCTGCTTCCCCTTTAACTCTGCCTTTGCCTGCCCCTTGTCTGATTAAAACCCGTTAAACCTGGTACCTGCCTCTGTCCTGCTTTTGGGTCCTATCTTGTTTGGTGCCTGACAGATCTGCAGGCCAGACATGGACTCAGCAGGCAGTCCCGACTCTAACCCGTCCGCCCTGGACTTACAAGGCCAACTACTGGGTAAACACGACCACGACCTCAAGGAAATGCAAGCTGCCATCTTTAATCTAAATGCTGCTGTAAATCAGTTAATTGCTGCTCACCAGGCCCAGCCTGCCCAGCCACCAGCCTCAGCAAACCCACCTGCCTTGGCAACGCCGCTCGTTCCTTCTAACTCCGAGCCACGGCCCAGCAGTGAACCGAATATTCCAACTCCTGCTAAGTACTCCGGTGATCCTTGTGGTTTTCGTCAGTTCATGGTCCAGTGTGAGTTCACTTTTGCTGCTCAGCCTTCCCGTTACACCTCTGATCAAAACAAATTGGCGTTCATTATGAACCTCCTTGTTGACAGCCCACTGAACTGGGCTGTCGCGCACCTGAGTCTTCTTCCTTTGTCCGACCGGACTTATGATGGTTTTATGGCAGAGTTCAAGCGTGTATTTGACCATCCTGGTTCTGGTCAGACGGCTGCTCGGAGGCTTTATGCTGTTCGTCAAGGAAGACGGGATGTGACAGCTTACAATATTGAGTTCCTCACCTTGGCAGCCGGCACGAAATGGAATGGAGATGCTCTGCTCACCGCTTACCACCATGGTCTCTCGCCCGAATTGCGGGACGAACTCGCCACTCGGGATGACGTCGACGACCTACATTCTCTCATGAAGCTGGCGGTGAAGATTGACGAGCGCCTCCGTGAGCGTCGCAGCGAGCGCTCCTTCCGCGTTCCCAGCAACACCGCAGCGGCGGGTCCGTCGTTCGCCGGTGCCGTCCGCGTCACCGCCCCACCCCCAGCTCCTTCTGGAGCCGAGCCCATGGAGATTGGACGGGCTCGTTTAAGTGATGAGGAGCGCCAGAAGCGGTTCCGGGAGAAAGCCTGTCTCTATTGTGGCCGTCCGGGCCACATTGTGTCATCCTGTCCGGCAAAAGGCAACGCTCACCAGTAGCCAGGGAATTATTGGTGAGCAATTTTCATTTCCCTAACTCCCCTACAAAGTTCCAGCCTGTTATTATTAGTTGCAATGACTCTCAATTGGAAACCCAGGCTTTAATTGATTCTGGTGCAGATGCTAATTTGATTGATGCCACTTTAGCTCAACAGTTAAACATTCCTGTCACTTCTGTTGATAAACCCTGTCAAGCCAGAGCCCTAGATGGCAAATCTATTGGTTTGGTTACTCAGTCAACAGTTCCTATTAAGCTCCGTGTATCAGGCAACCACTGTGAGACTATTTCACTGCACCTTATTAATTCGCCTCATGTCCCAGTCATTCTAGGACGTCCCTGGTTAGCTTTGCATAACCCCTCCATAGACTGGTCATGTGGCAAGATTACCTCCTGGGGGCAGTATTGTCTCGCTAACTGCCTGAGGTCAGCTCAACCCCCACTCCCCCCTGATTCTGCTCTGTCTAATTACTCCCCAGACCTGTCAGGGGTTCCGCCTGATTATTGGGACATAAAGGAGGTTTTCAACAAGACTCGGGCCATGTCTTTACCCCCACATCGCCCTTATGACTGTCCCATCAACCTGTTGCCTGATACTTCTCCCCCTCGTGGTCGCCTGTACTCGCTTTCTGCCCCTGAGACCGATGCCATGGAGAAGTACATATCAGAGTCACTAGCCTCGGGAATCATCCGCCCCTCTTCCTCACCCGCTGGAGCGGGGTTCTTCTTTGTGGAGAAGAAGGACGGAGGTTTACGGCCCTGTATTGATTATCGGGGCTTGAATGACATCACCGTCAAGAACCGCTACCCACTGCCTCTCATCTCTTCTGCTTTTGAGCGTGTCCAGAAAGCCTCTATCTTCACCAAGCTTGACCTTCGCAATGCTTACCACTTGGTCAGGATCCGAGAAGGTGACGAGTGGAAGACAGCTTTCAACACCCCTAGTGGCCACTATGAGTACCTCGTCATGCCTTTTGGCCTAACTAATGCTCCGGCTGTCTTTCAAGCTCTTGTCAACGATGTTCTCCGTGACATGTTAAATCGGTTTGTCTTTGTTTATTTGGACGACATCCTGATCTTCTCCTGTACCCAGCAAGACCACAATCGTCATGTGAGGCAGGTGCTCCAGCGCCTTCTTGAGAATCGCCTCTATGTGAAAGCAGAGAAGTGTGCTTTCCACCAGACTATTGTCCCTTTCCTGGGCTACATCCTTTCTGCTGACAGCATCCGTATGGACCCAGAGAAGATTAGAGCGGTGGTTGAGTGGCCGCAGCCCACAACCCGGAAGGCTCTTCAGGGTTTCCTTGGTTTCGCTAACTTCTATAGGGGTTTTGTGCGGAACTACAGCACCTTGGCGGCCCCCCTCACCGCCCTCACCTCCTCCAAAGTGCCATTTGTCTGGTCACTGGACGCTGAGAAAGCGTTCCAGTACCTCAAGACCCGGTTCACGTCAGCCCCTGTCCTGATCCACCCTGAGCCGAACCGCCAATTCATTGTTGAAGTGGACGCTTCTGATGTGGGAGTAGGAGCAGTGCTATCTCAGCGCTCCTCTGAAGACCACAGAATCCATCCCTGTGCCTTTTTCTCTAGTAAACTTGACCCTGCGGAGAGGAACTATGACATTGGAAATAGGGAACTGTTGGCCGTGAAGTTGGCCCTTGAAGAGTGGCGACATTGGCTGGAGGGTGCTGAACAACCGTTCATTGTCTGGACGGATCACAAGAACCTGGAGTATATTAAAACAGCTAAACGGCTCAACTCCCGCCAGGCCCGGTGGGCTTTGTTCTTCTCCAGGTTCAACTTCACTCTGTCTTATCGTCCTGGATCCAAGAACACAAAACCTGATGCTTTGTCTCGCATTTTCAGCCCCAATCCGGGGAACCCCAATCCTGAGCCCATCCTTCCTTCCGACTACATAATAGGAGCCCTGACTTGGAAGGTGGAGGCAGAGGTTCGTAGTGCTCAACGCCAGCACCCGGATCCTGGGAATGGCCCCCCCAATCGCTTGTTTGTGCCGGATCCTGTTAGGCCTCAGGTGCTACAGTGGGGTCATTCGTCTAATCTCGCCTGCCACCCTGGTATGAAGCGCACCCTTCATTTTCTGAAACAACGTTTCTGGTGGCCCACCATGAGGAAAGACGTTGAGTCGTTCGTTGCAGCCTGCCCGGTATGTGCCCGGAATAAGACTTCTCGCCAGCCCCCGTCTGGCCTTCTGCTACCACTTCCTGTCCCACACCGGCCTTGGTCCCACATCTCATTGGACTTTGTCACTGGTCTTCCTCCGTCAGACGGCAACACAGCCGTTCTCACTATAGTGGACCGGTTCTCTAAGTCTGCCCACTTCGTTGCCCTTCCCAAACTCCCCACCGCCAAGGAAACTGCTGAGCTTTTGGTTCAGCATGTGGTTCGTCCTCATGGGTTTCCACTCGACGTGGTCTCAGACCGGGGACCCCAGTTCACCTCTGGGTTCTGGAGAGCCTTCTGCTCCTTGGTTGGTGCCTCGGTCAGCCTCTCATCTGGTTTTCACCCAGAGTCTAATGGTCAGACGGAAAGGATGAACCAAGAGATGGAAACCACTCTGCGCTGTCTGACCTCTGACAACCCGTCCACCTGGAGCCGAAAATTGTTATGGGTGGAATATGCCCATAACTCGTTGCCCACATCTGCTACTGGCCTGTCACCTTTCCAATGTGCTCTAGGGTATCAGCCACCTTTGTTCCCTGACCAAGAGAAGGAGGTCTCAGTTCCCTCTGCCCAAGAGTTTGTGCGTCGCTGTAGACGGACTTGGAAGAGAGCCCGTTCCCAGCTGCTCCGCACTGTCTCCCGATACCAACATCACGCTGACCGTCACCGTGTGCCGGCGCCTGACTACCGTCCTGGGCAGAAAGTGTGGTTGTCTGCAAAGGACCTTCCTCTTCGAGTTGAGTCCCGTAAATTGGCACCCCGTTTCATTGGGCCTTTCCCCATTGGGAAGGTTATTAATCGCTCTGCTTTTCGTCTCAAGCTGCCCCGGACCATGCGCATCCACCCTACCTTCCACGTTTCCCGTGTCAAGCCAGTGGTCACGAGCCCCCTGTCCCCCCCCACCCCGCTGCCTCCTCCGCCCCGCTCTATTGACGGCTCGCCGGCGTACACTGTACGTCGGCTCCTTAAGTCCAGGCTGCGGGGTAAAGGTGTTCAGTACCTGGTGGATTGGGAGGGCTATGGTCCGGAAGAGCGGTGCTGGGTTCCTACCCGTGACATCTTGGATGCCTCCCTCATCCGTGATTTCCATCGGCAGCATCCAGACCAACCTCGGAGGACGCCAGGAGGCGTCCGTGGGAGGGGGGGCTCCTGTCACGCCCACACCCGTCAGAGCTCAAGCACACCTGTGTCCACACCTGCACCTGGTTCCACTGAGGAGGAGCCACAGTATTTAATGGCTCACTCGTGCCATTGTTTCCTGCCTGCAGATCAGACCAGTTTAGCTCTCGGTTAGCAAGCTTTAAACCTGACTATACTGTATATCTACCTGCTTTGAAACCTTGCCTGTACCTGGATTTTCCCTTGCCTAACGCCTTTGTATCTCTGCTTGTTTGGACAGACCGCCTGTGTTTTGGACCCGGATCGAACCCACGGATAACGCCTAAGCCTAACCCCTCTGAACCTGACGCCACGCTGACTGACCCCCCCGGAACTCTGACCCCTGCTTCCCCTTTAACTCTGCCTTTGCCTGCCCCTTGTCTGATTAAAACCCGTTAAACCTGGTACCTGCCTCTGTCCTGCTTTTGGGTCCTATCTTGTTTGGTGCCTGACAATTAGCCAATCAGGATGGAATATAAAAATTGGACAGGATCTGCTTTGATCACAGTCTATAGAGATACTATGTACAGAATAGTGTGATGTTTGGATAAAAGCTGTAGGAGTAATGTTAAAAAAAAACATTGATTGGCGAATCATGCTACTCCCTTCGCCTTGCAAATAACACAACACACTGTTACATACAGGGCCTGTTGCTTAATATATGCTTTGTTGTACCACAGTGTATTGCGGCTAACAGAGCAGATCTAAAAGCTCACATTACGTTGCATTCACGCCGCTTATGGTCTTGTATATCCCCTATGCTATGCTTATATCACTGTTCATGCAGACTCTTTCAACCTTTGAAAGCGGTCGAGATGTATAGTCTGCAAAGGCAGTTTGTTTATTCTCTGTCATACAAGCAGGATGCGGTGTAGCTTGTAGATACTGTATAGCATATACCGTTCTTTTTGGCAAGCGACACCCACGCATGATCAGGTAGATAAATTATGCTTTTTG
>NC_137825.1:18506250-18541250 GCF_963921795.1 Nannobrachium achirus | reverse complement strand
TGTTTAGTAGGTTGACAACTAATAACAAAATATTGTTAAAATCTTATTTGCAATGACCAAACATACCTTCCGATGATGTCACTGGCAGGCAGTTTTCTGAACGGTCCACAGTGCTACTCTGAGACACAGAGTGAGTAGACCGAAATTATGGAGGACTAATTATATGAATATGATCGGGGAAGTGGTCCTTTAAGACTTTTGTGGAATTGCATACATTTATAGCACTTATACCACTACACACACATCAAGGGATGGTTCATATACCGTAGTACTCTGCATTTAATTCTCCCATAATTGAAGTTAAGGTACTGGCGGTGTGTTTACTGACCCATATAGGTCTCACTGGACCACACACACCCACCCACGCACGCACGCACGCACGCACGCACGCACGTACGCACGCACACACGCACGCACACACGTACGCACACACGCACACACGCACACACGATCACACGCACGCACGCACGCACGCACACACGCTGTCCTGCCACTGAAAGCATTACGTCATTATCCTGAACTGAGGGAGGGCCAAAAATTCTGTCTGTCTGTCTGTCTGTCTGTCTGTCTGCCTCCACATCTCATTGTCTTCATTAATGGGCCGTGGATGGCAGGAGCTTCTGTCACAAATCCCCCCAAAAAAACACTCAACTGGCTACTGCTTCAAATGGAACAACGCCGATGGGGAAAACATCAGTCAACAGAGTGGCAAATTGTGGTGGAAACGAAAGCGAGCACGTTGGATGACCGTGGCGGTGCATTATTATTGAGGGCACAACAGAAGAGAAACCGCCGCTCAGGTGACTGAGAATGTCAGTGCAGGACGTGATCAGACTGTCAACGACTCAACCAAATAGAGAGGGAGGATATAGTTGTAGTGCATGAACCCCTCATTACAAAGACTAATGCACATTTGAGGGTTGAGTGGTCCAAAAAAAGGGGAAAAAAAGGAATAAAGAAAAAGAACTACAGAGTTGTGGGAAAAAAATCTATATTGTCAGATGAGTCAATCGTTCACCATATTCTCCACAATGTCAACAGAACGGTACAGGGCTGAATGCTAAACCCCTACATCAGGGGTGGGCAACTTTGATGATGGAGAGGGCCACTATATTTTCACATTCACTCCAGAGGGCCACAATGCATATACAGTCAAAAATAGCAAAAAATAGCCGATCTACAAGCTCAAAACGCATCGCGGTGCAACGTGTTTTGAGCTTGTAGATCGGCTATGTTTTGCTATTTTTGAATTAGAATCCTAAATTAGGTTTAGCTATTTTTTTTTAAATGCAAGATTAATTGGACCCTGAAAATTAAGATTTTTATTTAATTTCAAATGCATGTTATTTTTGCTAGCTTTATGAATGCAAATACATATACATTGGACATTTAAAAAGGTAAGCTACTAATCTAGACTAAAGTAATTACTCATTCTGTGCCAAATGCCAAAATGGCTCCAAGGTAGCTGTGCCACGATTTTGTATGTTTTTCTTTACTATGCAATGAAAAAAAAAATATATATATATAATTATTTCCCCACAGAAACAGACACAGTTGTTGTGATTCAGTGGCAAAAAGAATTTTGTCAATCAGACAAATGGTTCCAGAGATAGAGCTGTTTGAATGAAAAAAAGTGTCCATCCACTAGAATGAACACAGATGAACACACATTTTCTCAATCAGCTAAACGAGGGAGCGAACACACAAACAGAGAAAAGCATCTCTCTGATCTCAGGTCATTTTGACATCTTTTAAAAAAAAAATATATATATATATATATATATATATATTTTTTTTTCTATACAAAAAACACAAAAAACGTCAAAAACCGTCATTGGCACAGAATGAGTTAAAGCGGGTCATGTTCGCATGTTTGGAAGCAGTATTCCAAAATCAACCTGCGGGCTGCATTAAGTGAAGGTGGCCCCCGGGCCGCCAGTTGCCCATGTATGCCCTACATTGAGGGGGTCTTTTTCATGGCATGGTTTGGGTCCACTTGTTCCCTTACGGTCAATGCAAAACAAATCAAAGTGATCACTTTTAACCTATGACTAACGACTTGAATCTCAGCATCCATATTCTTGGGTACCGGGGGGACGGGGGACGGACAGAAATAGCAGTTCTACAAGCTCACAACAGGTCGCAACGCAGCCCGTTTTGAGCTCGTAGATCGACTATTTTTGGCAAAGATATTTGAACAGAAAAAAATGCAGTACAGAGACAACTCAGGTCCAGTTTAGGAAGTCTACGTTTAAGTGGTTAAACATTTCCATATCCTGATGGGAGTGGTCTCTTCCAGGGTGACAATGCCCCCATCCACAGGGCATGAGGGGTCACTGAATGCTTTGATGTGTATGAAGGTTACTAAATTGTAATTATGCTATAGAGACACGCGGGCTCCTACAAATATGGCCGTCCTATTGTCATAGCGACCCGACTTCGGGTAAGGATGAACGGTGAACTGCAGCTGCCAAAGCAATCCCAATGAGAGGCATCGTGAAATATCATAATTTCAGTGGTTGACTACTGAGGCATTAGCGATTTTTTTTTGTGTTCTAATAAAGTGTCCCATGAGTTTAATTTTGCCTTTTTAAAGTGGCATATCTGTCATCTTGATACACTACCTACAATATACTTTAATATACTTCATCTGTGAGTCAAAAGTGCTAGCATTGGAAATCTTAAGTTTAGGTGGTCGCATGGTACACACGTCATGGACGCATCCCTTGAGGTTTTCTATACCCAGATACGCTCGTCTCTCATGTATAATTAGGCTGTTTATTTTTGGGAAATTATCGCATCTCGCCTTTTCCAAACGGAGTCTTGCAGGTTATTTTTGGATTAATACTAACCTGGAGAATCCACTCTGTAGTTGAAAAAGTCGGGATCTTCAAAGTCGGCGCTCGTAAACGCACAGCAGTAAAGACAGTGATGTCACTGAAAAGCGACAGGTTCTGTATCTGCCGTCTCCCCTCTTCTCTGTTAACATTATGGGTAATCCATTCAAGTGGCAAATTAAATGTGACACACATCATGTATTTAGCAAACAAGAAGATATGTTGTCAGGGTCAGGCCATACATCTGGAAACATATTTTTATTTAAATCAAGATAGTCTGCAGTTCGTGTATGATTATTTTAATATTAGGCTAACCACAGCTGAATTGCAATGACTTTCTATGGGCTGGCTTGCAGTGCACCGTTCTCCCTTACCCGAAGTGGGGTCGCTATCACAATAGGACGGCCATATTTGTAGGCGCCCGTGTGTCTCTATGGCCTTTACTGTCACCAGATCTCAGTCCGAGATGGACAGAGTACTCAACCCCAGAACTTGAGTAAGATACTCCTGGTCAACATTTACTCCAATAAGTCAAAGAAGCTCATTCAAAATGTTACTCATGTAACACAATGAATTTATAGGGAATTGTAACTCTTCTTTCAGAGAAGTAACTCTGAAACCACTTGCACTGTATGCACTGACCCACTACTTTATACAAAGCTTGTAGAAACACAAATGACTGAGGAACCAGAACTATTAAAATATTTGTACTCCTACACTCCTATACAAGATGAAACAATACAGAAACCTTGAACTAATATGACCAGTAAGACTCCCTAATCGGTAGATAAGCGATCGTCATGTGACTCATGTCACATACACAAACTTTAGAAGGCAATTGTAGCCAATCAGGAGGGAATATGGGAAATGGGACAGATCTATGTTGATGACATGACTTTAGAGAGACTGTGTACCGCTTTGCGTGATTTTAGGCCAAAATCTGAAGGATTTCCAAAAATGTATTTTGCTAAAATCTGCCTGATGGTGGCGCTAGAAGAGGGCAATGTGAGAAATCAACCTTGAACTAATATGATCACTAGATTAACATCATCACGTAGATTTATTTTGCATACTAAGAAGTGTAAAAGGAAAGAAAAGAAGGCAGTCGAGTGCCATGTAGTAGCCATGTTCGAGTCTGCTTCGATAACCTCTTGTCATCGGAAATAGATTGAGAGCACTGCTGCCGCTGGCGAGCAGAGGGGGAAGCTACAGACACGGCTAGTGTGAGAGCAGATGTGTGGCCAATTGCATTTTAAGAAAAACAGCATGCTTTCCCTGGTTTTATGGGTTAACTTTGAATATAAAATTCAATGAAGAATAAAGCATTATGTAGCTGATCTGTCCAGTGGTTTGTGAGATTATCTCAAGACAGTCACGCACGCACGCACACGCACGTGCACACACACACACACACACACACGTGCACACACACACACACACACACACACACACACACACACACACACACACACACACACACACACACACACACACACACACACACACACACACACACAGACCCTTTGATAGACGTCTATAACCTCTTGCAGAGCCATGCTATAAAAACGGCATTTGCTATAGAATATATTTTTTTTCATGCAGAGATATCAACTACAAAGTAACTTTGTAGAATTGGCTTTTACACAGACAAGATGCCAGCGCATACAGCACTCAAGAGGACATGTGTCCATCGTTTGACAGGTCAGCTCAGCTCAGTTGACATTTTCCAATTTAAAAGAAAAAATGAAATAAAAAGCCTTCTTTAACTGACTTTGTCCCGGGGGACTTCTGTTCGTGCCAAATGCATATTTGATCTTCCCAAGGAATACGGGAAGGTGTTAGAATTTAGGGGAGAATAATTTAGTAAAATGATTTAATTGGTGCAACAAGCTTCACAAATCATCACAAATTAATATTACTTTTAAAACTAAATCACAAACATTTTATATTTTCTAATGCGAGACCTATCTGAATTGTGAGTTAGAAGAAATGAACTGCATTTTCTAAATGAAAAACAAGGAAATGCACTCGTTGTTTGTGTGCATGTGTGTGTTGAGGTGTTTTTGAAGATAGTATTGAATGATCACCCTTCAAAAACACCTCAATATCCCTCTTCATTTCTCCTCTCTTCTCCTCTTGGTGTCACTCATACAGGTTATACTTCATCTGGGTTTAACTTTCACAAAAAGTTAACAAAGTTTTAAAGCTTTACAACATGAATTGCTGCTCTCACTATCGTTTTACAATAGATGTTGTAATTAAATGTAACAAAGGGTTCTGCTGTCTCTCCTGTCCCACGGATTAATTGCATTTCAATACCTGGAGCCCAAGGTGAGAATTACAGGAACTCTGCTTTCTTGCACTGGCAATTAATCACCATTGAATTATCTCACTTGCTGTACGTCTTTTTTTCATAGACACAAAGAAAAAGAATGATGCCTTTGTATCACGCTGCGGCGCGTTGTGAACTATTGTTGTTGACGAGATTCTGTGTAGAGGGAGAAAGGGAGAGGACCCTTTATAGCCCCTGCCCTGGGTGACACCGGTCAACTAAATAAATAGGGTTTAAGTGATTAAATGACCAGTTTACAGATCAGGGGTTTAGAAGCCGTCAAGTGTGAATAAGAGTAAGCAGATAAACAAACAACAAGGTAAGTAAATCACAAAGTAGAGCACGAAGACAATGCCGTGCTTCATAGAACCTAGGATACAACACACCTCTACCTCTAAACATCTGTCAGTCTAAATAATATTAGCATTTGTGGTCAAGCAAAAACTATCTAGATAACACAAATATGTTAACAAGTAACCAACAAACATACAGTATCTGCCTATTATAACTAACATGTAACAACAAATTATGTAAATCAGGTATCTCGATATGAGTCCAACTGATTGATTTGCTATAATAAATGCACTGAATCTCTGGCTGTCTGTCTGACCATGACTGTCCGTGTTGACCATGTCACCCAGACCTGGTCAACAACACTTTGACCTCAGAAATCCACCCTTTATCATTATCGGGGACAGGGGCGTCACAAGGGGTAGGAAAGTGGGACTGAGTTACCAGGGCCCAAGGTGGAGAGGCCCCAATCTGAGTTCCCAGAGGTTCTTTTTTTCGCCACTAGGGGGGCGAGAAGAACCTCTGGGCCAAAACTATGATATTCCTGGGCAGGAAGTTGTCCCAGGCTCAGAATCTGAGCTGGGACAATACAGGAAGTAGAGCCCTGTGCAAACCTTCAAAACATTCAGAAAAGAAACCAACCAAAAACACTACAACAATATGCAGCCCATGTTTCAAGGTGAATCCTACCAGACTAGAGAGGCCCTAGTAACTTTAGCTATTGAAAAATAGCAGATATATTACAAGCTCACAGCGCGGCACTGAGTGCCGCGCTGCGAGCTTGTAGATCTGCTATTTTTCAATAGTTAACATTCATGGGGGGCCCGCAGTGAATCCTTGTACCCAGGGCCCAGGATTTGGTGTGACGCCCCTGATCGGGGAGAAAGAAAAGAGAAAGAGAGGACAGCTGAACAACAAATGAGGTCAGGTGGAGGCAGGGTCACGGTTCAAATCCCTGGCCGTTACACAAGGCAACGTTATGCAACACACCAAAAGTCAGATGAACTTTCAGCGCTGCTTCAGAAGGCCAACATCATGTCCAAAAAGGTCATGTGCTTTTATCCCTGAAGATAACTGAATACAGGTTGTTGTTGTTGTTGTTGAGCAAATGTCAAGACCTCAGTGCCTTTCCAGACAACATCATTTAATGAGCACAACAGAGAACAGACAAAATAATGTTTTGAAAATACTGTATATTTTATTTAGATCCTGTATGTAAGCAATCTATTTTGCGTATTTTGAAACCTCTCTAGTCTCTAGTCTAGTACTAGATTTTCTTCCCCCACAGCTAGAGTGAAAAGATTGTAATCTTAGGGCTGTCACGATTATAACATTTTACATTATGATTAATTGTCACTCAAATAATTGATTGAATAATTGACGATTTAATTGTGTTTTGTCGTTGACAATTACATTGCTGTTTGGCTTTTAGGCTTTGAAGTTGCACATGGTAGATAATGACACATAACCTAAATATACAAAGAAATTACTGACATATTTGACAACTTCATACTTAAAAAATCAAACCTCGGTTCGAAGTGGAGTGGTGAATCTGAGCAGCGTGCGTGCGTACGTGCGTGCGTGCGTGCGTGTATGTGTGTGTGTGTGTTGAGTGTGCCTGGCCTGCACAAAACAGCGCCCCTCCTTTAACTAGTGTGTTGTGTGTGGCCACTCAAGGTATTGCCAGGCTACGGACACGGCCAGCCAGCCACCCAGCCACCCACCCACCCAGCCACCCACGGACATACCCACGGACATACCTGTCTATTGGGAGTGCTTTCACCACTCCAAAAAGAACATTGATAGTGGAAATAGCCTATCTACAAGCTCACAACGCGTCGCGATGTGATGCGTTGTGAGCTTGTAGATCTGCTATTTCCACTATTTTTTACATGGAAACGATTATGACGATTATGAAAAATAATCACGATTATTTCAAATAATGGCGATTAGACGATTATGTAATAATTGTGACAGCCCTATGTAATCTAAGATTAAATATTATTAAGGTCAGCACCTAACTATATAATGTGGTATCATGTACTGCACTGATCATCACCAAAGAATGACAATCAACATTTAGAGCTTGAAAGCCCAGGGCCAATCTGCCGAACGAATGAACAACCACTAAAACCATGGAATGATCATCTATTCTAGATCAGTGGTTCTGAAATGGGGGTACGCAGAGGAACTACTGGGGGTTCATGAGAGAAAGCGGAAAATGGAAAAACTGGACACAGTTTAGAGTAAATGTACTCAGTTTCTTATTTGTTATGTTATATTCTTCAATATTATACTTCAAAGGTGTGTTCATAGCATTGGGTGGATACATCATTATGTCCAAAACGTCTACTTTTCAGGATTCAAATTCAAAAGAAGCAAAAATAGCAGATTTAGATCTGCTATTTTTGCTACTTTTGTAAGACAAAAGAGAATAGATCCAATAGATCTAATCATAGTTATTATTCTGTCACAAACCCTTGTTAATACTTTTCATTGGTGAAATGTTTACAGTATTACCCACAAACACTTTGACCTTCAATTAAAAAAACAATCCCCAAAAGACACATTGTGAGCTTGTAGATCGGTAATTTTTGCTACTTTCATGGGCCCGCAGTGAATCCTTGCACCCAGGGCTCAAAATTTGGTGCGACACCCCTGGTCCCTACCTTCCATGACGTAGACCAGAGAGCCCACATCTCCCTCCTTGATGATGCAGGCGTCTGGGCCGTACTCCACCGGGTACATGCAGTCCACGATCTCCTGGATCTGAGACAACTCCAGGTTCTTCATGAAGTCGTTGTCCAGGATGGCCTCCTTGATCAGATCCTTAGACCTGAGTGGAGAGGAGAAGCGAGGAGATGTTAGGTTTTATTTTATAATGATTAGGTATATTGAGTAGCTGTAATTGTTTTTATCATTACAATCATTTGCGCCCCTTCTTTCCCTAGCTATTTAGTCATTAGGCTTCTTCTTCCTATCATTCAGTCGCTCTTCCATGGTGTGTGTGTGTGTGTGTGTGTGTGTGTGTGTGTGTGTGTGTTACGGCCAGCCGTATTTGTATTCATTATTATATTTGTATTTGGTTATAATTTTGGTATTGATGAGTAGTTGAGAATATATTTGTATGTTGTGGCTTGTGTTATATTGTTTCCTATTTGTGTTCCTATAAGGTGGAGAATGATGCTGAGAGAGAGAGAGAGAATGCTGTGAGACTGGAGAGTTGGGTGTGGTGCTGATTGGTGGAATTGAGTGTGAAGTGGTTGATTGAATCCAGGTAGTGTTGCAGATTGACATGCCCGCCTCTGGCCCTGTCCCCTACTCCTCATTCGTCGATCATGTCCACGCCCTAGCCATGGTTGGCTGTGCTTCTGGTCATCATCTATAAAGCTTCACTTTGCTCTGATACTGGTGGGGACTGGCAGCTTTAAAAGCAGCAAAGACTCAAGCCCTCTTGTCCTCCAGCCTTTTGTGACCTTTGTGTTTTGTTAGTTTGCCTTTAGTTACCTTCAGTACTTTAGTTGTTTTTCTGTGAATTAATAGTTTGTTCAGTTTTGATTCATTTGTAAACACTGTGTATTCACGTAGGGGTGTTTTGGTACGTTTGTTTGGTTCCCTTGTTTGTTCCTGTTTTTCATTAGTTAGGTGAGTAAGGTTAGTAAACTGTATTTTTGTTTTCTTTCTTTTGGTTAGGGGTTTATGTTAGGGGTATTTCTTTAGTCTTAGTAAGTTTTTGACATTGTAAACCAGCACCCTGAAGCTCATTAT
Source organism: Nannobrachium achirus (assembly GCF_963921795.1). Classification (NCBI taxonomy): domain Eukaryota; kingdom Metazoa; phylum Chordata; class Actinopteri; order Myctophiformes; family Myctophidae; genus Nannobrachium; species Nannobrachium achirus. The sequence continues at coordinate 18,532,022 of NC_137825.1, read as the reverse complement.
CACTCATATAAAAGAAAACTTGAGATTTTCAGTCTCTGCTAAAAAGAATATAAAATAAATTAATCTTTTTGAAAAGCTGTCGTCCTCCTCATTATGTTCTACTCCTACCCTAGACAGGGGTCGTAACAGTGTGTGTGTGACTGTGTGTGCGCGTGTCACCAAACAAGGGCTTACAAGAATAAGTCTTTCTGTAATATCCTGTGTGCAAACATGTGCTCTCTGCACGAGCATGAAAGAACCATACAATGTTCTTGCATTGCATTACAGTGCTACAGCATTATTGAAGCATTACTGCAGCACTGGTCCATATACTGTACCCGGGGGCTGGATTTGCACACCCTAGTCTCACAACAGAGCTCCAGACTTTATGACCGGAAATATTTGAAAATTGTGTCTGGCCACGCAAATGGCACCCCAACTATACATGCTATTCAAGTTTTGTTAACAAAGCCCTAAAAGCCACACAATTTAATCGTTAATCCCAATAATTTGCATGACAATTTAATTGTCAAGTAAAATATGATAATAGTGACAGGCCTACTTGTATCACGTCTGTATCCAAATTACACCCCAAAAACAGTTTTGCTCAAAACATTCACTTAAGCCCTGGAATCCACTTCAAGGGACTTTCCGAGACCTCGTATTGAGAATCAGTGGCTGGACATGTATGTGGTCATAAGGGATGTTAAATAAGACACAGAGACCTTAAAGGACCACTTCACCTCTGGGACAACCAGATCTTATTTTATTGCTGTTTGGGACACGATCAACAACTGGTCATAATGCATTTATTTAGCATCATATGACTAGTTGTTGCATGCTGAAATACTAAAATATCTAAAAACACAGATCAAACACAAAAAAGAACTCAGGATTGTTGACTTCCCCGATTCTGTGAGTGCCTTTGAAAAGTTTGATTGGAACCTGTAACTGCACCAGGGCAGATTGAGGTCAATGTTTCATGTTCTGTCTGTTATGCTAGATTTGAGATCCAGTCCACTTCAGTTCAATACTTTTAAATCAACAACAGTAAGCTCACATTGTTTCAGGATTCATATTACCTAGGGTTGGGATCCGGAAACGGGGGAGCCGGATCCAACATTGGATGAATATGTTCCTGTAAAGATTTGAACATCCTGACTGGTTCGCACCGTGTCGCATACTGAAAATAGCTGATCTACAAGCTCTCAACACACCGTGCACCAGGACCAGGCCTGGTATCACAGCATTACTGTGCATAGTCTGGTTTGGTATATGCACACTAAAACAGTCTGAAGAACCACTCTAGACATCACTGGGAGAGACAACATAGAGAGAGAGAGAGGAGAGAGAGATTACTGTTGTACTGTCCAAATGTTTGGACAACGCATACCATTGTTGTTGCGTGGAAACCTTGTACACAATGCCTCGCACCGAGGCGTTGTGTGCTTGTAGAGTCACTAGCTCTGTGCGACGGTCTTGTGTGATGAAGCAGGGCTTTACTTTATGTAGCGATACAAGGTTTCCGCCCGACAGCGACGGTACTCTTTGGCAACATTGTTCTTGAAACTTTCATGCCAATAAAGCCTTTGAAATCAATAGAATTCAACAGGGGGGGTGGGGGTGTTATACAGTAGTTAGGCCTATGTGAGGTTATTTGAACTCATATAATGAAAATAGATTTCTCACAGAGTGTGCGTGCGTGCGTGCGTGCGTGCGTACGTGCGTGTGTCAGCCCTACAGTCTTCTGCGTGCTCACGTCTCTTCACAGCTGGCTGAAACACTAATTTCCTGTGGTCCAGACAAATAAGCCCCCCTCTGGGAGTCTACTCAGAAAGGTTCCCATAAATGGGGAGAGCATGACACAGAGGAGAGGAGCCCGAACTCAACCTCTAGTATTTAAGGTCCTTACAACATCTTACGAAGATTTTTTTTTTGCTTAAAAACCAGTCTGATGGGTGCCCGCTGGCCTACTGGTCCGGGTGCATACCACTTAGGCATTGCCACAGGCATGGATGCCTGGCGCCGTCGCCGGTTAGATTCCTGATCCGGACGACCTTTACCGCATGTCACTCCCCGCTTTCCCCCAATTTCCTGTCAGTCTACTGTCCTATCAATAAAGGCATAAAAGCCCCAAAACAAATCTTAAGAAAAAGGGAAAAAAAAGATAATTCTCTTTGATTTGTTTTGTCTCTACGTGTACTGAGCCCTTTTCAGCTGCAATTAAAAACTAGACTGCTTTCTGTCGAGGTGCCAACTTGCGCCTTATGCATTCATAGTTTGGGAGTGAGTCTGCAGTTCTAACTGTAAATGGGGAATTTGGGAGCCAGAAGAGAGAGAGAGAGAGAGAGAGAGAGAGAGAGAGAGAGAGAGAGCAGAGAGATGGATCGTGGCTTATGTCCGCGGAAAACACAGATATCCGCAGGAAGGGTGGATTTGGGTCATAAAAATTTGCATAATTAATAGCTGATCAGTTTATGGGTCTGGGGAAATAATACACAATGAGGAAATGTAATTAATTTGTGTGTCTCTTCTTCCCATTCTGCGAATTCCAAGACCGCCAGCTATAATGTTCGTCCGCTGTCATGTCAACATCGCATGTGTGCAACAGGGCAGACTCATTACGGTGCGTATGGCATGTGAGGCACAGCAGCAGAACATTCCACAGATGTCATGTCCATCTCTCTAACAGGAGAGCACAGGGTATAGAGCAAGGGATCAAGGGAGGAGAGAGAGGGCAGAGATAGAGAGACAGAGCTGGTGATGAAGGCACAGAGCAGTGTTGCAAGTCTACTTATCATAAGCGACTTTTGACAAATTGATATGTATTTGTCCGCGGACCCCCCAAAAAAAAACTGTAGTTGAAATGTTTCAAAAGATATTCAAAACATTTCCAAAATAAATTATATTTAAATAGTAGATTTTCAAGCTTTAACCAGTGGTGTAAAGTTAATAAGTATAACCTACATTTACTCAAGTACTGTACTTGAGTACCAGTAAGACTCCCTAATCGGGAGATAAGCGACCGTCAGGTCGCATACAAAAACTTTAGAAGGCAATCGTAGCCAATCAGGAGGGAATATGGTAAATGGGACAGATCCATGTTGATGACATGACTTTAGAGATACTGTGTACCGCTTTGCGTGATTTTAGGCCAAAATCTGTAGGAGCAGTGTCCAAAAATGTGTTTTGCAAAAATCGGCCTGATGGTGGCGCTAGAAGAGGGTGAGAAATGAGGGGTGGAGTGGTTGTGATTTTCCATCCAAGGAGTGTGTGTGCAAAGTTTGGCATTGATGGTGGCAGAGATATGACTAGGGCAAAAGTGTAACGTGACGTGACTGACTGACAGCAGGAGGAGCTTTTCATAATAACTGCGACCTGACGGTCGCAACAATGTGTTGGTACTGGCCGTGAATACAAGCAGTATTTAAAGATATGTTTATAACGCATTGCTCTTTTGATTGCATTTTGAACCATGGTCCATGGACCTTTTGTTTCCCAGATATGACTCCTCTACCTATTCAGCTATGGCCACTCACCCATGTACAGTAGGTGAGCTGGTGTTTACAGTGCACAGGTGGTGTGGTGTGAACACATGTAATGTGAGTTCCAGTCTGCTGCTATGCTCTAATAATCTCTTAATTGCCACCTGGTAGCCTAGAACAGCCGTCTGGCTGGTGGTCTGTGTCTGGTCAGCTCCTGCACTGCTTCACCACCAGCGGCTTGTATTCAGTTATAAGTAACCTTTATTCTCTCTCACTCTGTTCATCTTTTTACATCATCATTTTTTTTTGCAAAATAGTTGCTTTCCCCCCCTTTCTTCTTTTTACATTTATTTTACGGGGCAGTTCCATTGAAAATAGAGAATCTCTTTTACAAGAGAGACCTGGACAAGGTACTGGCAGCATATCAAACATAGGTTGTCAGTGGGTTTTGTAAATATTTCATGAAAAGGATTTGGTATGCCGGCTGTGCCACGGTGGATTTGATCCCTATAGAGCAGGGGTCTTCAACAGCGGGTCCAGGACCCCTAGGAGGTCCTCAGAGTTACTACAGGGGGTCTCCAAATCTTTGTGTGAAAGGAATGTTTTATTTTATTTACATTAACCACTTGAACCCTATAGCATCCCTACATTGTGAGGGGAAGATTAGCCTAAAATAGTAGATCTACAAGCTCAAAACATGTCTGTGTAGATAGGCTATTTTCAGCAAAGAGGTTTGTTGTAGACTGTAGAGGGAAAAAGAGTGGACCAAGTACTGCGCCTAAGGTCAAGTTTACCAAGTACAGAGAGTTTTAAATGTCTGAAAATACACAAGTCTATGAAGCTGTGATCAAAATCTATGAAACAGTTGGTTTACTTTACTGTAACACGTCCACACGTGATAACAATTCCCCCCCAGTGTAGTGCCGCGGCCACGTTATCACGTTCAGGGATGTGTTAACTGGTTACCATAGTAACCGATAGCCCCCCACATGATTCCTTGTGGACTTCCAGCTCCCATTGGATTGTATTCACCCTGGATGCACAAACATGGAAATAACTTATTTTCCCATATCGCCTGTTTTGGTCAAAACGGCCTGTTTTCTATAGACCATAACGTACACACGGAGCATTGCGGTTGTATTTTTTCTTCTCTGCGTGAAAGAAAAGACCTTCGGCGGCCGTGGTCGGGAACACCCACGCACACAACGTGGCAGCTTAAGTGTTAACATACAACACAGTTTTATACAATATGTAGTGTGTGTGGGGAGGGGGCTTGCTTCATCTCTCTCTCAGCTAAGGGGTCCGAAAAATATTGAAGACCCCTGCCTTAGAGCAGAGGTCTTCAACAGGGGGTCCGGGACCCCTAGGGGGTCCTCAGAGTTACTTCCGGGGGTCCTCTATATCTTTGTGTGAAAGGGGAAAAAAAAGATTTTTTATATTAACCACTTGTCCATATTCTGATACCTTTAGCCAAAAATAGCAGATCTACAAGCTCACAATGCCTGATAATAACAACACTGATAATTGTGCTGTCAAACGATTAAACTATCTGGAATCTATTAAAAGGTTGTGGGGGTCCATGCTTCATCTCTCTCTCCGCTAAGGGGTCCTTGGACTGAAAACGTTGAAGACCCCTGGCCTAGAGTCCATGGTGGTGGAAACTAAGGTGCTTTAGCCCTGTGCCACCCCCACCCCAGCTGAATGTGGCGTTTTAATATTATCCCCGAGCCTTCTCCTCCACCTTTCAACAGCATATTTTAAAGCTCTGCTTCACATGATGCTAAAATGCATAATGAGATGCTGCCTTTAGTGGGCGTTAATTTCACGCAGATTGCCTGTGCAAAACGCATGAAATGCCTTTTCCTTTTTACGCAAAGTCTTCTCTGTGGGCTGAAGGGGCTCGGTGTGGTGGTTTTGAAATACGGGGTTGTATTGTCGAGTTCTTTAGTATCTAAATAAACTATTCATTCATTCATGTGTGTGTGTGTGTGTGTGTGTGTGTGTGTGTAGATATACAAGCTAATTTATATACTGTATGGAGGTCCCTGAAACTAAATATTTTGAGACGGTTGTCCGCAGCCAAATGCATATCATTTTGAGGATCCTTTTGAGTCTGTGAACCACTGATATAGCAACGTATGTTTTTTTTTTTTCTTTTTCTGAAAAACCTTTTAGAAGACATTATAATGGGCTTCAGGTCTTGGGTTAATGAGATGAGAGTCACGAGCATCGACCTCCAAGCGTCTCTCTCTGGACCCATGCAGGTTGAGCAAGGCATGGGTTGTGGGTTGAACGGCCTACACACACACACGCAAAATATGATCCTAGTGTAAGGAGGATGATCCCTAATGCGCGCACGCACACACACACACACACCCCTCATAGCAATGACTAGACAATCAATGCAATTCGAGAAAAAATAACGCACATCCTCCTGTCTTTGGTGCTGGGCTTACCTATTAGCCAGTTCTATAGAATCCGGAGGATTTGCAGTACAGAGAAGTCATTTCAGGAACAGACAGAGACTTTGAAAAATATGTTTACAACTAGAGGGTACACGCAGGACATTGTAGATAAAGCAGCTGAGAAAGTTAGTCTGAAGACTCAAGATGAGTGCTTGCAGACTAAGAAAAAAGAAAATACAGTACAACCAGTGCTATGTGTGACACAATACTCACCTCTTGGTAACTTTTTTTAAAAAACTATAAAAAAACATTGGCATCTGCTGAGCTCTGATCCAACGTTAGACAAATCTTTTCAGGTACCCCCCCATCTAGTGTATAGGAGGGCACCTAATGTTAGAGACATTGTGGTGAAGTCTGACTTGCCGCCCAAGAAAATGCATACCTTCTTAGATGACTTACCTGATGGGAATAGACGCTGTGGGTCCTGTGCCCAGTGTCACTTTACAGAAAAATGTAACTTCTTTTATCACCCTACTACAGGGCAACAGGTTAAAATAAGAGGAAAAATAACCTGTTCAACTACTCATGTTATTTACATGCTCAAGTGTCCCTGCGGAAAAGCATATGTTGGAAAAACTACACGGGCCTTAAAGACCCGCATTGCGGAACACAGAAGCACTATTCGTAATGGGGACGAGAAAAGTCCAGTAGCGGTACACTTTAAACAGGCAAAGCACAATGTCTCATCTTTAAGATATCTAGGTATTGAAAAAGTACATTATCCAAGACGGGGAGGTGACATAGATAATCTTCTCTTAAAGAGAGAAGTGTGGTGGATTGACTACCTGAAAACAATGGCACCTGTAGGTCTGAACGAAGACTTTGACATCAGGCCCTTCTTGTAAAATAGAGGGTCTATAGCTATAGTCTGTCTATGTATATTTCCTGTGATTTGGTCAACATGAAGGTTGAAACTAAGTCAGGATTTGGAGAGTTGTTTTTAATTTTGTATATTTTTTATAAAAAAAGAAAAAAAGAAAAAAACAATACTATAAAATCATATAATTCTTGTGAATCATGTTCTAAATCATGTATATGAAGCAGAATGTATATCACCGATACGTGCTCCAGCACACCAGGTGGGGCTAATGATCGTCAGTGTCACATTTGTATAAAAAGACATTGTTTCCTGCTTCCTGCTATACTGAAGAAGACCTCACGGTCGAAACGTCTATATATTTTTTGCTGTTTTGCTAAATAAAAATTGGAGCTACAGAGAAAGTGAGTGCGAGCTATCTTGTTTGTTTCTAGACAATCAATGCAATCATAACAGAACTCCCTTTTTATCTCTCTCCCCCACACACACTAATTTATATCAATCACAATATCATAGTAGGCTACTAGAACCGCCCTCACAATCAATCACAATTATAACAGTACTAGAAACCCCTCTCTCTCTCACACACACACACACACACACACACACACACACACACACACACACACACACACACACACACACACACACACACACACACACACACACACACACACACACACACACACACACACACACACACACACACACACACACACACACACACAGAGAGAGAGAGAGAGAGAGAGAGAGAGAGAGAGAGCTTACAGCAATTACATCACAATCAAATCATGGCTCTGCAAGCACAGAGCAGTAATATGAAACAGGATTTAGTTGGATGGAGGACAGAGAGAGGAGGGGCAGGGAGAGAGAGAGACAGACAGACAGACAGACAGACAGACAGACAGACAGACAGACAGACAGACAGAGAGAGAGAGAGAGAGAGAGAGAGAGAGAGAGAGACCAGGCAGGTGACAAGAGGAAGAGAGAGACAGAGGAATAAAGGAGAGGAGAATGAGGGGAGAGAGACTAGGAAGGGGAGAGAGATATGAGAGAGCGAGACAGGCAGAGGAAGAGAAAGGTAGAGAGGAACAGTGGTAAAAGAAGGAGAGAGAAACTGTGATGGAGAGTGAGTTCAACAGACTGTGATGACTTGACTATGACGGACTAACAGTTTATGGCATATTTCAGTTTATATGTATTTCTTTAAGTGGATGCACTAAACTAAATGCTGCATGGCTCCCATTTGACCATGAAACCAATTTCGCAGACTACATTAGCGTTTTCTCACCGTCAGTTGATTCTTCATATGCATATGAGTAAAACGCAGAGATTATTATTTTCACTTTTGGAACACAGCTCTTATATGACGCGATATGAATATGGGAATTCAGAATGGGAGGAAAAAACAGGACCCAGGTAGGATGTATAAATGACCGACTATGAAGTGACAATTTAATGACTCTTATGACCTTTTAATACCTCAAAAGTAGTCAAATAATATAAGAAAGAGGCAAACATTTAGAAAGACTACAAGCTCACAACACTTCGCAACGTGAAGCGTTGTTCAAATATGATTATTTTGGGGGGTTGAGAAACACTGCTCTATCAACCTCTTAACTTATCTAAAATGAGATGGAGAGACAAAGAAACAAGTAGGAGGAAGACACATCCAATTAGAGACTAAGTGAAAGAGACAGACGTGCGGTCAGGCAGCTTTTCTTTATTGTCCAGTCTGAATTTGAGGGAGTTTTAACTGAAGTTCCGTCCTCTGAAGTGGACCAAGAGCGTGATGCAACTAATGTGTTTATTGCGCATAAGTGTGAACACTCCAAATGACCTCACACTCTTCTCTGAAGCGAGCGAGTATGGTTCGCCTGTTTGCTACCGTTGCCGTCTCTGTGATGTTAGTCTTCTGTTGAGAGTGGAGTTGAAGTGTCTGACACTTGGGGAGAGATGCAGGCCTTTATTCAGTTTCACATATTAAAAGGAATTTGAAAGTGAAGTGTTCCTCGAGGGGAAGCTAGTAGAAAGAAATGTTTGGCAGAGAAATTAAGGCAGTTTTAAACGTGTCTAAATATTTCTACCATTATGGCATTGACCAAACAGTACTTGCAAGGGAAACAGAGAGAGAACAGAGAACAAGAAAGAACGAGAGATGTGAAGAGGGAGTCTCTCTCTCCCTTACCGGTCTCATGTCTCAGTCAGACAACCAATGCATTGGTATTCGGGGTTCGGCGGGACCCAACGCAAATCATGCAGGAGCGGGTCGGTTTTTAAGTTGCAACATGCAGAACTGGACGGTAAAAAAAATAAAAAATAAAATAACATGCGGGTCCCACACGTCCAACATTAACTAGTGATGGGACCGATAACATTTTTTTCCTTCTCGATCCGATTTCTGATACAACATTTCCGCATAAACCAATACCGATATGATACCAGAAAGCATAACATTTTTAGCTGCTCGCTGCTAAATTCTTCACACGTCGGTCAGACTGGGACTAGTATGGAACAGCGGCACATGCGACAAAAGTCTAATTCTGCGGGTGTTTTGCACAATGCTTTTCAGAAGTTGCGAGTGATGTCATTTTGTACCTTTTCGACAAAAAGTTTGGTGTTAACTGTAAAACAGCTGAAGCCGTTTCAGGGAAATTAAACACTTGAAAACTTTATACTTAGCTGGCCAGGGTCCCCCAGGGCTCTATGCAGTAGTTCTCAAAAGATTTCATGTCAAAATGGATATGTATTTGGCCACAGACCCCCAGAAGAGAAGGTTTGTGTTTAATATTTTTAAAGATGATAAAAATAAAATAAAAAACATTTTAAAAATAGCAGATGTACAAGCTCACAGCGCGGCACAAGGTGACACGCTGTGAGCTTGTATATCTGCTATTTTTGAATAAGCCAATGTGGATGAAGTTGTACAAATTATTGCTGGGGACCCCACTCTGAGAACCACTGCTCTACACCAAATCATCTTCCCAGAATTAGCCAATCCAAAAGCTCCAAACACATCTCCCTGAACAGGGACTCATGTGGTTAAGGAGAAAAACAAAAACAAAAGTTCTGTGTAGCTTTCTTTGTTTCCATGGTAACATGAAAACCAGATGCCTACCAGTGGTGCCAGTGTGTATGTGTAGTCATTTTGTGCACAAGCGCGCGCGCCACACACACACACACACACACACACACACACACACACACACACACACACACACACACACACACACACACACACACACACACACACACACACACACACACACACACACACACACACACACCAGTGTTTATCTCACAACTGATATTATTATTTTTTCTGCTGAATTCTATGAGAAATAATGCACTCTTGAACATGTAATATATTTCACTCTAATCAACAGTGACTTATGCCATTATGCATAGGTTCTTCAGGCTGGCCCTTCAAGTGTATATTGCTTATAAATACTCTGAGGGTGCTAATATAAATTTAGGTCAGAATTGAGGTACTGTATGCATATGGATGTATATTGTCGTTTTGTTGCTGTCAGGCAGAAACTTTTATCTCCATAATTCAACTTTTTGTTTTATTTTGGCCTTCATGTTCTCCTCTGGTGGCAGCTCCATCTTCAGAGAGTGCTCCTCATCCCTCCTCCGCACATGTCCTCCAAACCATGTCAACCTGGCCTCTCTTGTCCCTCTCTAGTCTCTTGTCACTCCTAATGAGACTCGCAGCAACTTCAGTTCTGCCACCTCTTTATCCGCCTCCTGTCTTTTTGTCCGTGCCACCATTTCCAAGCCGCAAGGCACAGCTGGTCTCACTACCGTCTCATACAAGTTCCCTTTCACTCTGACTGGTACCCTTCTGTCACACATCAAAAGATTCTCCATCCATTCCACCCTGTCTGCACTCTATTCATCACATCTCTATTCAAAGAGATCATCATCACCTCTTATTTGGTACAAGCTCATTTTAAAAAATTGTATTATTAATGCATTGTTAGTATTAAGCCTATAAAAACTGCAGCAATCGAATCAACTAAAATGATAGTCATAATAGGGATATATTACTTTATTTATTACTTATTCAACGTAATGTTAGCCCTAACTCTGAGCTGAAGGACCAAAGTTAGTCATTCGCAGTGTTGTGCTAGTTACTGAAAAACAGTAACTAGTCACCGTTACTAGTTACTTCATTTCAAAAGTACTTACTACTGATTACTTTCACCAAAGTAATGCGTTACTGTGAAAAGTAACTTACTTTTTAGTTGGGCTCCCATTAAAGACCTTATAGCTGTGACCCAAACTAGTGAAAACAGCAGATCTACAAGCTCATAACATAAACACAAAATAATCATATTTTCCTCAAGACATTCTGAAATAATGTGCAATGCCTGCAGTGATACCAGCAGAAACTTGAGGGAAAATTACCTTACGACCACAGGAAGTTAGTTGTAAACTTTCTTCTAACAAAAATATCATGGTTTGATGAGCCTTAATGAAATAGACATGACTACAGATTCGGGACACAGTTCTCCAATGAGATCATGCATAAGAATGAGCATAGCTTTCACTCACTCCACTGTTCCCCACCTAGAGCATAAACAGTTGTACAATTCTGTACAAAATCGAATCCAAAAACAAATCTTCTGTTATGGTGTCCCTCGCACAATCTCTTTTCAAATGGGCCTCAATGGTCTTATATGTATCATTTTGGGGTCCCTAACATGAATATGTTTGAGAACCACTGCAGAAGATTGTTAAATACTATAGACTGCCTGTGAGTAGACTGTCATCTACACGGTATACTCCAAGATATTGGGGAAACTCAAACTTCCATTTCAAATCTAGTAAGAAACTTTGACCACCAACATTGCATGCACTTCAATTGCAAGGAGGGAGGGTGATGGCGTGAGGGAGATGGCAGGTGGTAATAATCCATTATTCACTCATAACACCCACAGATTATTCCACCGTGACAAATATGAGCCCTGTGCACGTCCCTATTCAGCAGCCACACTGAGGTCTGTCTGTGTGTGACACGCACACGCACACCCACACCCACACACACACACACACACACACACACACACACACACACACACACACAGTTACAATGTGCTCATTTAAAGACTTCCTCAGATGTGCCACTTTGTTTACACACCAGAGATTCTACACACAATACTGGAGTTCTGGAGGTTGTCTGGTACAGTACATTCATCCTGTGTATGAAACCGCAACTGCTTGCAATGTGATTATAATATTTATACTAGGGATGGGACGACATGAAAATGTCATATCACGATTATTGTGACAAAATCAATCGCGATTTAAGATATTATCGCGATAATCAAAATCCATTATCCTGGAGCGGAACATTTGCCAAAAAATAGCAGATCTACAAGCTCATTGTGAGCTTGTAGATCGGCTATTTTTTTGAAAAGACATTTGATAGAGAGTGAAAAAAAGACTGTATCAAGTACATTTATTATAATATATAACTGTATACCGTAAGTAGCTTTGACCAATTATAGAGGGTTTAAGTGGTACCGGATATGCAGCTCGGCAAATAAAAGGTGAATCTATCCCAGTGTACGACAGAGGATGATATCACGATACATTAAATCTCCGCGATACGATTATCGTGAGTGTTTTTTTATCACGATAAACGATAATATCGCATATCGTCCAATCCCTAATTTATACTGTAAAATCTGATGTATTGTGGCAAGTTGTCCCTGCTTCCCCAACTGGCTCAGCTGCCACAGTGGGGAGCTCCTGCTGGGAGAACACAGCGCATCCACCCTACTCTTCAGCGCTCAACACCCACCTGCTGACAGGCACTGCCCCAACCAGTAGGAAATCACTGGTGCGGAATCAAACATCCCTGTCTGCCTCCCCGTCTGGCTTCCCTCCGGCGAACACATCCAATTGTGTCCATATATCCCACATGGAGGATTCCTAGTCTCACTCTCCGCGGTGGTGGACAGTAGTAAAGTGTGGGTCAGTTTCTTATTTTTTTACTCAACAAGTGCTGTATTTGAACATGACTGCTCTCACACTGTCATTGCAGTCACACTGTCTCTCCCTCTCACACAAAACACTAGCCAGGCATGGCCAGACAAATATCACTGCTAGTGCTATCCGAGGTCCAAATTTAAAACATGCCTCTCGTGATAAACCCAGCGCCATTTGCAGGGGCGTCACAAGGGGGGGGGGGGGGGGGGAATATATGTATTTTCACCGGGGGGAATATATGTATTTTTAAGGGAACATTTGTAACTCAAATGTTGCTTCTGGGGGGTCCCTGGAACTAAATATTTTGAGATGGGAAACATAGGTTTTTCAAAAAACCTTAGAAGGATTTGAAATATTCAAAGACTTGCACAAATTTTCAATAGTCTGCTATTTTTTCAATAGTTAAAGCACAAAATAATGCGTAATAATGAGTTCCCAGTCTAAATGGGTTAAACCCCCTCCCCCTATGAAGAACATTCATGGGGGGCCCGCAGTGAATCCTTGTACCCAGGGCCCAGAATTTGGTGCGACACCCCTGCTCAACACATGCTGTATTTGAACATGAATGCTCTCACACTGTCATTGCAGTCACATTGTCTCTCCCTCTCACACACTTGAATGTGTGCATACACAAACACTAGCCAGGCATGGCCAGACAAATATCACTGACGTCCAAATTTAAAAAAATGCCTCTTGTGATAAACCCGCCACCATTTGCATACTGGGCCCTGATTGGTCCCTCACTACTTTTTCGAGAGTGAAATCCAATCACAACTGATCAGTGCCAGACCAAATCTGCAGAGGACAACAATCATTGTTGTATCTCGGCTGCATTGTAAATGAGGGCCTGCCCTCAATTAAATAACGGTAATAAAGGTTTGTCCGGTTTCCAGGCTACACAAACATACGCTTTCAGTAGTGAATTCCTCTTGCAGCATCATTTCGGTCAGGTTGGGGGCATGCATGCAAGTGGCTAATTATGTATTTTTAGACACAATAAGCCCATTCCCAAGATGCACCCCAATCTTTCATGGGCAGATGTGAATTATGGGGGTTGGTGGAAATAATAACAAAGAAATTGCTGGCTTATTGTGTCTAAAAATACATGTTTAGCCACTTGTATGCATGAAATCAAAATACAAAAATTGCCAAAACAATAGAAAGCAATAAATTAAAACATTTTAACACTCATCTCTTCTTTTCTCCAAATTAAATCTAAATATGAACAAAAACAAAGTTGTCCTTTAATGGCAAGCAGGCCGGGAGCGAACGAACATGCCACGGACACATGAATGGGTCAGCACCAGATTCAGAACAGTAATGGACTGTTTGGTTATGCTCAGCTACTTACAATATCCTATTGTGTGGGAGGTAATCAGACAGCAACACACACACCACTTTCCCAACCTCACTGCATTGGAAATTAGAAACATCTTCTCTGAACCAATTCTCTGGTCAGAATAATTTCTCCATAGCTGTCCAAGTCCAACCCAAGCTAGCCAGTCAGTCAGTCAGTATCTTCCTGATGTCCCAACCCCCACAGACATCCTTCACACCATAACAGTGAACCATGACAAAATAATAGCCTAAGCTGTTGTGTAGGACCATACTGTGGCAGTAGTTGACAAACCGTTGACAGCTCTACATGGCTCTTACATCGATTGGTGAATGGTTCAGCCCCAAAGCTGATGGACAGCGACCAGCGTTGCCAGATTGTTTTGAGACACAGCCCAAAAGAAGCGACCAGTTGTATCACTTGAACCCTCACTTGAATACATACAGTAAGAGAAAAAAAATTAAGATATTTGGATTTGTACAAATCTTGAATGGGGATTCCTGGCACAAAGTATTTTCAGATGGATGTAAAACTAGATCTGCTATTTTCAATCAAGTCTTGATAGAGAAATACGGTATGTATTTATGTCTTTCATTTCAAGTTAATACAAATCTTGTATGGGTGTCCCTGGAACTAAATATTTTCTGATGGTGTTCTAAAGCCAAATACAACATCAGACAGCAAAGGCCTGACTAAATAAGCAACTAAAAAAAGCAAAGAAAAAAGCAACCCGCAACTTCCAATATTTGCAAGTGACTTAACAGAAAAAACAAACACAGACAGCGACAAACCAATAATGTGCTGTGAACCAGCAGCAGGATTAAAAAGCAAAGCACTGTGACAATCAAACCAAATAATTAAAAAAAAATCACACCCGTGTGAACTGAGCGGTGGAGTCTGTGCGCGTGTGTGTGTGTGTGTGTGTGTGTGTGCGTGCGTGCGTGCGTGTGTGTGAGTGTGAGTGTGCCTTGCCTGTTCTGGCCTGGCCTGAACAACAGCGCCCCTCCCTTAACATGTGTGGTCAGAAAAGGTACTACACCACAGGCTTGAGGCTACATACAGACCCACCCACCCACATACATACATACATAAATACATACAAACAAACATACATACCTACACACACGGCCACGCTATGGAGACGGTGTGACCACCGCTCAAAAAAGACATTCCACAATTTCTACAACTAGCCCTTACCCGTTCAAAGATATGAGCTCCGAAATGATGTGCAGTGTGTGGGTTATGGGATGTGCACTGTGCACACAGTATATGAGGGACGGAAAGTAACTTTAACTGGTGCTTGCATGCTAATATGTAGGAGCATCAATGTAATAAATACCCGTTCCATTTAACGGCTACAGAGATACTGTGTACCGATCTGCATGATATTTGGACATCATCTGTAACAGGGCCAGAACCCCCCCCCCCCCCGCCCGCCTGCCTGCACCCCCCCCCCCCCCCCCCCCCCCCCCCGTGTGTGTGTGTGTGTGTGTGTGTGGGTGGGTTTGTGTGTGATTGTGCATGGCCTGAACAACAGCGCCCCTCCCTTAACATGTGTGGTCACAAAAGGTACTGTAGGCTAAATAGATATAGATACACCATAAAAATGCTAATATACAGCATACGATTTGTGAAAGTGACAAAACGGACTTCACAGTTATGTCAGGTGTGTTCATATGCTGATGGTGATGCGATTTCAGATCAATTGCTCCAGCCACCGAGGAGAAACGCTGAGACAGACAGACAGACACTCACTCACTCACTCAGACATTCGCAAAATTATAGTATAGATGTCACTGTTTGGGTTGCAGAAACCTTTTCCACAAAAATATTAAATTAAAACATTAAAAAAATAGTGGCAATGAGCATCAAACAGGGTTTTGACATAACAAAAAACACCACATATCATGAAGTTATGACACAACATCCACTCAACACCAAATTGAAATCGTTTGTTGAGCTCCAAAAGCATCCAGTATGCAAGGTCTGGCTATTCACGCTGTCAGGTGAAATTCCTGGCTGGCACTCCTAAAAAACTTTACTTTTAAGGACAGCTAAAGCCATGGGGTACCTGGCGGTCAAGGTTATTAGGAACCCGTCAGGAAGAGCTTCAAGGCATCATTCACATCTTAGAAATCCTCAAGGTCCTCAAGAAGAGATCTTTTTCCCCCCATGAACCTGACAGACTGAGAAATGACTGACGAAACAGGCTGGGGACATCCACGCTATAGACCTGCTGTTCCTTTACCTCCAGGACCCACCTGAGGGTGGCCATTAACTTTGAGCCTGCCTCGCTGTCAGTACAATGAGGTTCAAGGCAGGACACAGAGCGAGGAGGTCCAACATTAAGCATTCTCTTGAGCTGCGTTGTCAATGTGAATGTAATGATACAATTAAGGTTACGTTTAGATCATTCATTGAGTTGTATTTTAATTTTAACCCATTAAGACCTAAGGCCAAAATGACAAAAATAGCAGATCTATAAGTCCATCCATAGCACAGTACGAAGTGATGCGCTATCCTTAGCTTAGGGGATCCCGCTCAACTGCTCAAAAAATGTATTACAATTGGTAAATGAAACAAGTGCATGCATGCATGCGTGCGTGTGTGCGTGCGTGCGTGCGTGAGTGAGTGCGTGCATGCGTTAGAAGGTTAGCAGGACATACAGTATCTGTATCTTCATATTCAAATATAGGCAAAGTGGACTGGAGTAGAGATGTTGGCAGCTCCAAAACAACAGATCTTATCTGTCTGGTTTTGCATTAGATCTGCAATGAAACAGAACAGACGTTCTAGCGTACATCCATCACCACACCAACGTCGGCGCTGTCATGCCATCACTGCTCTGTTACGCTGTATTGCTTAATATGCTGACGTGAGCGTTAGATGTTTTTCTTCCACATATTTCATCCTGAAGCCGAGTGAGCAGTCTGTCTCTCTGTTAGTTTCACTCAATTTAATATTCAATGTCTGTCATCATTCACAGCTCCATGTCACCTCTATCCTCCAAAGTAGAACTGACAGCTTACATCTCTCTGGATTTCACGAGAGGAAAGCTGAGATGGACACAGACAGCATGAAAGCTGTGTGAGAGAGACAGACAGCATGAAAGCTGAGAGGGAGACAGTGTGGGAGAGACAGACAGTGGGACAGCTGAGTGTGTTGTGTAGGAGAGAGAGAGTAGGAAAGCTGTGAGGGACACAGGCAGTATGAAAGCGGACAGGGAGACAGTGTAGGACAGACAGACAGTAGGACTGAGACATGACGAAGAGAAAGACTGAATGAAAGCTGAGAGAGAATAATACTTGCAAATGAGCTTTGTTGGTTATCGGCATATCAAGTAAACGTGGACAATGTACAATCAGCTTTTAATCCTCATTAAAAGCATGTAACTTCCTGAAATATTACTCTACCTTCTTACAGACCACATCAGAAGGTGCATAAAATGTCGGCCTGTCCAAGACTGAGCATAGATATTTCTACTTCAATGGCATTGACCTTCAGATTGTTAGTGCAAGATGAATTCCCAAGATAATATCCACATCCTTGGTCTTTATAACCTTGCTATAGTATACACCCCTGACCTTAAACTCATGCTTGAGTCTAAGACTATTTTACCGGCCCAGAGGCCATGGGAAAAATTTTATCTGTGCTGTATACATCCTGCACTGTAGGAACACATTCCAATGTTGTCTCACGTGTAGCAGACTGTGTTTATCAGCAATTAAAAAAATAGCCTGAAGCTCTGTTATTTGTACTTTAAGATGGACTACATACACTCTAGTAGATACAAAACAATAATACGGTACTGAACAAATGCTATGGCAATGTTAAAGATGTTAAACTCTGATCATGAAACCCATTTAGCAGCTACAGTAATTCCAACTTTTAGGTCCGCCCTTAAAAGAAGCACACCTGTCTCAAATACTCTCTGGCAGGATATTTCCCAACAACAATAATATTGACAGTATTGCGAAGTCGGTTACAAGGTACAGTATATACATTTTAGTGTCTGTCGACACCAAGCCAAAAAGGACCATTAAGATGTGCTCAAACAACAAAGACTACATCACACCTGAGATCAAATATTGCATTAGAAAAAAAGAAAAAGAAAAGAAAAAAAATCCAGAACAACGATATAATGGAACTGAGAGCAGTTCAAAGGGAACTAACGGGAAACTAGAATTGTGAGGACAACATTGTCTACTTGTCAGAGATGCCGACTCTAAGATTATGTTGATGTACCATTCCTACAATATGTTTAAAAACAAGCTGTCATTCACTTTTCAATAAGACGTTGCCTGCAGGAAAATAATGATTTGTAGACCAGTAACATTGACATCAATATGGATGAAATCATTTTGAACACATTGGGGAACCCATCAAAGTCAGGTTCGGCCCCTACCTATTGGGCGGTTGTTGAATCTATTATTCATTACCGCATCACAACACGGTTTGTCAGCTTGCAACCTGGTCAAAACGGATGGACAAAAAATTATAATTGGCATGTTACCACAACTTTCTCTACAGGAGATCATATTTTAGAAGACCACATATGACCATAATTATGCACATTCATTACAAGGTTATTGGGAGGAGGGGGGGTGGGATTCTGGTGTGGATCTGTGTCCTGAACGTTAACTTTAGATATGTATGTGGATCAAATATTCATCGATTGTGTGTACTGTACATGAGAAGCTGTGTGCTGCTACATCACCTGTGTTCTCGAACACTCTCGACCCAATAAGGGCCAACATAAAAAAAAAAAGAGAAATGCCTCATCTTGGCACCATTTGACAAATCCAGCGTTGGATTAAGAAGATATCTTAATGTCCAAGTCTATGAACAAAACATTTACATAAATCCATTATGCAAAGCCAGCCACGAAAGAATCAGCATTATGACTGTTAAATAAACAGTAGCCTTTCCCTCATTAAAAGGGTATTTGTAAATACAATTGCACTACATGAAGCTCAAGCTCCATGCAGCAGTTACCACCGGGCTTACTTGCTTTGTGCAGCACGGTGCATTGGTTTCAGAGCAGTCACATGTGTACTGTAGGTACAGCAGGGTTGTTTGGCCCACGGCTGAGCCTACTGTACAGTACAGTATGTATACTTAAAGATCATCTACCACAAGCCCATGTTCAGATTCATCATTATGAAGCAGTTGCTGATGAGTAGCCTGAAGAAAATACCAGGGTTTGCCCGTTTTCATGCTGGCTTCTATAGAAATTTGTATAAAGAAGAGGACAGGACATTGGGGCTGTCAACTAAGCTCTAAAATGTATAAATACAGCAATGGCCGCCGTTCGGCTTTTTTTGGTTTCCATTCGGAAGCCTGTGCACTCCACAGGGCAACACCCTACCCTACCCTACCCTGCTTAGGGTTGGGACCCGAAACCGGTTCTTTTTAGGACCCGGTTGCATGATAGCGGGTCCAGAACCGGGTCAATCATTTTTGCCGGTCCGATTCTCTTAACGGGTCTCAGCGCGCATTTAATGTGCATTCCATTGCAAGCAGCTGTGGTGACGTCAGGCCACCTCTACAGAAAGAATGCTGGGAATGTCCGCGTCACTGAGCAGCGCGAGTGAGAGCGACGACAACTGAACACACCAACAAGCAGCGTGATAAACAAACAGCATGGTGCCGAAGAGACAGAAGTCTTCCAAAGTTTGGCTGTACTTCAGCTCACTGGAAGCGCGTTCATTCTGACGTCCATGAGCGGCGCTCGTAGGCTCGTTCGCTCGTTCGGTCCGCGGTCTTCTGTCCTCGCATCTTTCTTTTCATTCACATTTCACATTATGCTCCAAATAACACCCGCAGCTGCAGAAGACCTCGCGAAAGTTGATATGTGAGCGGACTGAGGCGCTCCTCTGTGCCGTCTGCCTGGGTGCTTCTCTTCTTCCTTGTTACGTCTTTGCAAGTTGCAACGCAAGTAAAGCCTGACTACTTCGCTGTGTTGCATGCCGAAAATAGCTGATCTGCAAGCTCACAACGCGTCGCATCCACAAGACAACGTGAGCTTGTAGATCAGCTATTTTAACCAACGCTTAAAGCCTTAAACATACAGATGGGCGCGACGTTTAGAAACCTGACTTCACAATAGCCCCTTTTCCACTGCAGCTTTAGTACCACACCACACCACACCACACCACATGAATATATCTACATTTTCAATTACACAAAAGTAGCCCTATTGGTAAGAAACAAATTGACCCTTAACTGTGATTATATTACAATATAAATTTGTATTACAACAACTATACCTAAATTATTATTTATTTGAACGCCCATTAGGCTTATGTAAACAACTACTGTTAAATGGTCTCAATCGTTCATGTTTTATTTTTCTATAGGACATAAAGAAGCGTCAGTGTCAGAAAATATGAAAAAATATATATATTGGAACCGTTAAGAGAACCGTTAGGAACCGGAATCGTTAAGAGGGAATCGCTAAGGACTCGGAATCGTTAAAATCCTAACGAGTCCCAACCCTAACCCTGCTCAGCCCGCACTTTGAAGGGTGCGCACTCCGAATAGAGGGTATGCACGTGACATCATCATCATACCCGGAAGTTATGCGGGAAAGCCTACTGAGTGGCAAAAAGCTAATTTCTGGCCTTGACAGCCCATACATCTAAACAGAAAAGTCCTTTCTGATTGCATTAAACGATGTTAAACAACGTTAAACTCACTTTGCCACTCACTTTGCCATACACTTTATGCATGCGCATACCCTCTATTGGGAAGGCTAATGAGCTACTGTATAGCCATGCCTATACATTTTTATATTCTTTTTACAATCGATGTATACACATTTTCCCCTGAAAGATGGTAACTCGTAATACTCGAGGATCGATTATTTGACAGCCTGGTAGGACAGCTGGTCTGACAGAAGTTCAAAACTCCAGCATCCAGCTCACAACATTTACACCAACACTGACATGCACAATTAGCTACAACCTTTTTCCTATAGATAAAACATGTGACTGGATGGATGGTGTTAAACACAGATGAGGAATGCAAAAATAAATGTCTGGCATGTGTGTTTGCACCTTAGGTGTTTGTATGAAGGTGTTTATACGGTAAGTTAAATGAGATGATTGAGTCATCATCAAGCTCCATCCCAGGCAGCCCTTTATTAAACAAACTGCACTGACGGGTTCCAGAGTTCCATTCTCCATCCACAACACTTCCTTATTGCCAGGCTTCAAATGTTGTTCTGCTAAATGTTAAGTGCTAAATCATTTTTACTAGGGCTGCAACTATCCAGTATGTTCTTAACGATTATTTGATCCATATCTTTTTTTACCCCCAAACAAATCAATTGACCACTATTCAATTAGCCCTATTTCATTATTTTTTGCACGACGGTGACCTGCACAAATAGTGAAAATAGACGATCTACAAGCTCAAAACGAGTCACAATGCCACGCATTTTGCGGCTATTTTCATCATTTTTCAAGTTTTTTCCTTTTTAAATGTTTGCATGTTAACTTCATGCCCAAAATATGGATCAATTAATAATTCATTATTTTGTTAAATTATCAATCATACATTATTGATGATTAACCTTTTCCCTGCCAGATGTTGTTTGCGACCGTAGGTCGCACTTACTACAGAAAGCTCCACCAGGTGTCCGTGCGTCAGTCCGTCACACGTCACACTTTTGCCCTGCTCATATCTCCGCAACCGTTGCCCCGATCCATGCCAGATTTTGCACACACACTCCTTACCTGCCAAACTAAAACCTCCAAGGACCCCCGGAGCTCCAGGGACCCCCAGGTCCCTGGGGGACCCCCAGATGTAAAAAATTTCCAAATGTGCAAAAATGACCAAATGACCACCCCAACGGGGCTGCTCACGGGGAATTCCCGGGGACCACCGACTCCTTGTGCTCCAGAACGGATGCAAAAGTGGTGGCGCCCCCAGTGGAGGACCCCCTGCCACTGCAGCGCACATAAAATGCCGTAACTTGGGCAAGGAGCGACCGGGAGAGCCGGGGCCGGTACCTATTCGTCCGCCTCGGCGGCGCGGAGACCCCACCCCTCATTTCTCACATGGCCCTCTTCTAGCGCCACCTTCAGGCCGATTTTTGAAAGCACATTTTTGGACACTGCTCCTCCAATTTTTGCCCTAAAATCACGCAAATCGCTACACAGTATGTCTACACTCATGTCATCAACATGGATCCGTCCACATTTTTTGGGGACACTGCTCCCTACTCTTTGTGTATACATGTGACCTACGGTCGCTTATCTCCCGATTAGGGAGTCTTACTGGTATTTATTATTGGGTTTTGTGCCAGCAAAAGCACCTTACCTTTGCGATGATATAGACAAAGATGTATTCATTTTTTATTTTTTTTTCTCTTAAAGAGGTGTACCGTGGCTCTACCAGCAGTAGGGGGCAGCCTCATGCAAGAATTAATGTGAAAATGGTCTCAGATAGGCTCTCGCTTGTCAAGGCTGCTCAAGGCTGCGCATTTGAGGTTACAGAGCAATAGATCCAGAGAAAAACACATGGAAGTGTTTTGTTACTCCATTGATGCTAACGTCCAGTGGGATTTTGAGAGTACTTTTACGGGAGCTGTTTCAACGGTACACACCCGCGCGACCCCTCATCAGGTTACAGACATCAAACCAAGGTACAAAAGAACGAGCCAAAGAACGTACAATTGGCGTTCCGCCGCCGTCAAAAATGGGGTGAACGGGAACGTTCAAAGAGTTGATAGAGTTAAGTGATTTAATTGATTAGTTCAATTAACTGCTGCACCCCAAAGTTTTACTTGTGCATGCGAACAGTAAACACCCTGTACAAGAAGAAACCCTCCAAAGGCACTGAGGATGGATTGGCCACACTCTTCACAACCCTGCATCTAATATCACAATATATGCCCTGTTCTAGAACCCACAAGGGAGAAGGAAGAGGGGCGGACCAAGAAACAATTGGCTAGGGATGGGACGATAATCGTTATTATCGTTTATCGTGGTAAAAAAACAATCACAATAATCGTATCGTGGAGATTTAAATATATCGTGAAAGTATCCTCCGTCATGCCCTTTGATCAATTAACCTTTTATTTGCCGAGCTGTATATCCGGTACCATTTATAATTGGTAAAACGAACCTGGATATAACGTACTTGATACAGTCTTTTTTCACTCTATACCAAAAAACAGCCGATCTACAAGCTCACAACGTGTCGCAATGTGACACGTTGTGAGCTTGTAGATTGGCTATTTTTTGGCAAATGTTTCGCCCCAGGATAATGGACGTTGGGGATATTTTGATTATATCAATAATATCATAAATGGCTATTACTTTGGTCACAATAATCGTGACATCGCCAGCGTGAGCTGGATGCAGATGTGAAGAGATCTGGCCACAGGTGGGGACAGCTGGAGAAACTGGACCAGGACTGGGATGCCTGGAGAGCACTTGTTCGTGACCTATGCCCTAAGTTGGGCTATACAGTAGAGTAGGTATAAATAAATAAAGTATGTGTCGTATGCTGCCACGTCGCATGTGTTGAATGCTGCCATTTCTGTATCGTTGATGTCAGGCAGAAACCTCTTATCTCCATATTTTATGTTTTTTCATCAAATTCAAGTCCTATTTCGTCATAAAATCAACACGATCAAAATGCTTGTCGATCTGCAATTTTTTTATTGTATCATATTGTCGTTGTCGGGTGAAAAACGTGTATGTCCAAAACCGTTCGTTTTGCATTTATCATTTTAAAAATGATTTAAACTAGTGAAAACAGCCGATCTACAAGCACACAACGCCTCGCACCGCGAGGCGTTGTGTGCTTGTAGATCTGCTGTTTTCACTACTTTTGTGCGACGGCCTTGTACGATGAAGCAGAGATTTACTTTGCGAAAAAGCGTACACATTTGAAACTTGGAGATACGAGGTTTCTGCCCGACAGCGACGATATGATACATTTGAGGTTTCCACCCGAGAGCAACGAGTTGACAGGAACTTGACAGTAAGTAGTAGTAGAAGCTATAGTGTCAGTCAGTCAGTGACAATTGACATATCTGTGAGCTGTATAGACTTCATGGTTCACTGGCTCACGCCTACGTTATTCAGACAAAGACAAAACCTGCACACTCTTACACATACACACATGCACGCACGCACGCACGCACACACACACTGTGTAAGTATTGTTAAAAAAACAAACGCTCTCAGCAGTTCAGTCCTACAGATCAAATCCTACCAGCTTATGTAAGATATAATGTAATTGTGTATCGACTTTAGCTGCAGCATTTAATATCCCACTCCCACAGACCCTGTTAAACAATCTGAAGAGGATGCAGGTGAACCCCCTACATAATATATAATGGTACCATGCATGCATTTCTCATAGAGACAACCGCAGGTTAAAGTTAAGTCAACTTTCTCTGACATACTTATGCTGTAAGTACTGGGGTTCCTCAAGCCTAGCCTTCTTTTCACATAACAAATAATTGTAGAAAAGCAGTACACAAACAACTAGCTTATCAAGTTTTCCAGTAATACAGTAGGCCATATAATATGTTTACAGACAAAGGATTCACTTGCTATGTAAAATCAGTCAGAAGAAGAGTTTGTGTCTGGGTGTATCACAGTAGCCAATCTACAAGCTCACAACGGGTGATGCTTCACAACACAATGCATTGTGAGCTTGTCGATCGTCTATTTTAGGAAAATAGGTTTGACGTAGACTAGAGTCAAAGAATGTGTGCTGTGGACCAATCCCGGGGGGACTATAGCGGCTTATAATTGGGTTTAAGTGGTTAAAGAAAATTATCTGTCCTCGATCCCAGCAGGTGTGATGGTGATCACAGTGACACAGTCCACTTCTAATCAATGGGGAAGCGTTGAGCAGGTAACAACAAGTACTGAGAAATTCACCATGATTCTCAGTTCGACATGGGCTCAACAAGTGCAGGTCAGAGGATGGTTGTTCAACTGTGTCTATTTCTCTCTCTCTCTCTCTCTCTCTCTCTCTCTCTCTCTCCCCCTCTCTCTGTCTCTCTCTCTCTCTCTCTCTCTCTCTCACACACACACACACACACACACACACACACACACACACACACACACACACACACACACACACACACACACACACACACACACACACACACACACACACACACACACACACACACACACACACACACACACACACACACAAAAATTATATCGCTCAATATTCCCATTATAAGCAATGCTCGAGTGTTGTTCAGTGATAGGGGTCTCCCTGGCACATGTCTCTCCAGCTCGTTAGTCAACATTAAATACATTTTCAGGTCAGGATACCCAATTTCATCCAAGGGAACTCATATAGGACACATGGGATGATACAGATAAATGGGTTCTCTCCACTGACTGGATGAAATTTGCAACCCACCGGAAAATGTATTTTCTGTTTTATCAAAGAAAATACTGGGGGTCAACTAGGGGTCTCCATGGGGGTCCTGTTACTGAACAATGGATGATTAGCATCGATCAGAATAGAGCAGTGGTCCTCAAAGTGGGGTCCAGGGGGACCCACAGGCAGGGTTCCTTGAGGGCACTCCAAAAGGACCCTTACTTACAGGTCTGTAACTCTGACTCAAGTGTATGGGTCCATTTGGTTCCATTTGCAACACTCTCGAGAGTTATGGGGGCTCTTAATTTGAAATTGAAACG
>NC_137825.1:18473750-18496250 GCF_963921795.1 Nannobrachium achirus | reverse complement strand
TGGGGGGTAAAAAAAAAGAGGGTGGCAAAGGATAGACTCCTGGAGGGACCCCGGTAAATGAATTACTGTAGGCCTATATGGTTTAAGTGGTTCAATTAGTCTGGTCTTTGACCTTGACCTTTGACCATCAAAGACACAGAGTTATTACAGATCTAATGTGACGTTCCATCACCTTGAGTTACATAGCCAGCTATACAGACAGACAGACAGACAGACAGACAGACAGACAGACAGACTGCAATAGTTTCACGATGACTTCATGGCTCAAATGATGATAGGCTATAACTAGAACTGCACTCTGTCAAGGTGCCAACTTGCATATTGTGCACAAGTAGGCCATACATGGCCTACTTGTGCGCCAGCAGAGCACACCTTGAGTTCCGCTGGAATGCTCTTATATACCAAACTCCACTGACATCACCACTGGCATCACCAGGAATGCTGGTCCCTCATTGGCTGTTAATTATGACGTTGCCAGAAATGCTGTTCCCTGATTGGGCAGCGACATACATACATACTACATACGTAGGCCTATACAAACATATGTACATACGTTATTACTTGCGCACTCTGCTGGCGCAAGTAATAATGATGATGATCATGATCATGATCATGATCATGATGATGATGGTAATAAAAATATTGAGTGCGGATGGCAATAGTTGCATTTGTGGCTAAGTCATTATTTAATTTTGTAGGCTATTTGTCTTATTTTAGGCCTATTCCCTACTCTTATCTACCCTAAAACTGCTTTTTCTTCTATGACACCACTCTACATTGGCCAGTGGCCACATTGATCAATAAAGATCAGATCTGTCTGGCTGGCTGGCTGATTTTAATTGAACTACTCCGAGAGTTTAGGCTACATGTAACCAAGTGGACCAGTTACAAAATGGATAAATCTGAGGGTCACGTTTGATGCCATGGCACCTACACCGCAGTACCTCTCAGTCTTGGAGTATTTCCTCAGGGCTGCGGAGTCCTCCGTGCACCGGGACGCCTGGAGCGGCTCGGCCGAGATGCCCTGCCCTCTGATGCGGACCCGGGGTCCGGCGGGGGTCCGGTCCACGTGAGGAAGAACCGACTGGCACTTGTGCAGCTTCCGTTTCAACTCCTGGATCTCCTCGTCCTTCTCCTGCAGCCGCATCTCCATGTCTCTGATCCGCAAGTCCTTCATCAGTAAAAGCTTGGACAAGTCCTCCTCCACGCCAGACGTCATGTTGACCAAGGTCGGAGCAAAGACGTTACGAACGAACGGAGGAGCGGAGCGACGGTGAATATGAAACAGAAACCCTTAAAAAGCTCCCGTCAAACTTTCTCTGACTGTCAAAAAGAGATCGAAGAATTGATGGCAAATGAAAGCGGTTGTCCCAACACCTAGTAGCCTTGCCTGACCCAAAATGGATCGACTCGATGAAATTCGGTTTATTGTATCATTTTATTTTGATCATTAACTCGGGTGGCATCACATCACATGATGCAGTGGCAGCAGCTCCGCACGAAGAACATACACAGAGTAAGATGAAGCTGCAGAGAGAGAGAGAGAGAGAGAGAGAGAGAGAGAGAGAGAGAGAGAGAGAGCGTATGTGTGCGGGCCTCTGTGTGCGTGTGTGCGTGTGGTGTGTAGTCTTAACACGCACCCACTTTTCAAAAGTCTTTAATAGGCAAATCTTACTTCCTCCCCTCAACTGTCAATGCATAATTCATAGGTTTACCACGAAAATTCTCTCTCTCTCTCTCTCTCTCTCTCTCTCTCTCTCTCTCTCTCTCTCTCTCTCTCTCTCTCTCTCTCTCTCATTGGGCTTTAATGCTTGTGGAAGTAGTGTGGAAAATCCACACTACAACAGATAGGCCTAGAGTTGAATTTATAAGAAATAGCAAATACTTTATGTGTGTGTGTGTGTGTGTGTGTGTGTGTGTGTGTGTGTGTGTGTGTGTGTGTGTGCGTGTGTGTGCGTGTGCGTGTGTGTGTGTGCGTGTGCGTGTGTGTGTGTGTGTGTGCGTGTGCCCGCATGCTTGTGGGTGCACTACATGGGTGCGTGAGTATTTAAAGGTGTCTGTCCTCAGAGTTACTACTAGTTCACTAGTTGTTTGTGTGATGGGGAACGGGAACATGTGCTGAAAATATGATCTAGCTGAACATGGCTGAACATAGATGAAAATAGCTGTAGATCATATATTGGTTGTAGAGGAGGAAAAGGCCAACAGTTGAATCTGAATTTATTGTCATGAGGTACAATGAAATGTTAACGAAATATTGAGGGTTCAGATAATGTGTGTCAAACAAGTCTATAAATATATCTAGGAAATCTAGGAAAAATCTTAATCTGCAACAACAACAAAGTTTGATACAATATAGTGTTTCATCTCTCTCTTAGCCTTGGACTGAAAAACATTACAGAACGTCTCTGGTTCCACTGCCAGCACTCTGAGCCCAGTTCCTGCATGTCAGCCATGAGACGGCCATCTCGGCAGAACCAGATGAAAGGTTTGACCAAGGTGTGTACAAACAATCTTCTTCTTAGATCAGTGTTTTGGGCCTAACATTAAACCCGCCAAAAGGAGAATCCTCCCTGAGAAACTCAAACACGGCTGACAGCCAAGGACACTGGAACCAATAAATTAACTTAAAAACAGAAACGACAGAAAATACTGTATACACTCCTCAAGCAGCTCTGTGGTGGAGAGGAGAGGAGGTGTGTGTGTGTGTGTGTGTGTGTGTGTGTGTGTGTGTGTGTGTGTGTGTGTGTGTGTGTGTGTGTGTAACTTGATTATGCACACTCACACACACACACACACACACACACACACACACACACACACACACACACACACACACACACACACACACAGTGAGTTCTGTGTGTTCAGATATTCAGGGAATGTCCAGCTAGCAGTTCTGACCAGCATTAATATTTACTGAAGAACCCACACACACCGCTCAGGTGAAGTGTTACCATATATATACCGGTATATATATATATATATATATATATATATATATATATATAATGTTGGAGAACCCAGACCGGTGCCCGTTGGGCAGAATAGTCACCATCGATGTCTAGTTGTGCAATACCCGTTGTATCCGTCTGTCTGGCTGGCACACTTTTATGCCCATAGGCTATATGGTGTTGCGTGTCCAGGCCAGTATGTGATGTCATCTCCAAATTTGAAATTTTGAGCAATGTAGTGATGTTAGTCAGTGATGTCAGTTGGGCATTGTTACCATGGTGGTGACACAGTATCAGTGATGTCAGACGGCGGACAGACATTCGGTAAATTAATATGACATGACATCCCTCTACTCTTGTTACTCTTACCCGAGTCTGTTCTGTTACTTTTGCTTAGTTATTTTGGACCTCGAGGACACCTGAATTTGACCACAGGATGTCTGCCTAATAATAAGTGTGTTCCGCCATCAGCAGTCCCTCCAGAACTGTCTCCGGTTCCAGAATAGTCCTACCCGTTGTATCCGTCTGTCTGGCTGGAACTCTTTTATGCACATATATGGTGTTCAGTGTCCAGGCCAGTCTGTGAGTCCTTTTCTATAAACTTAATCCTATAAGCTTTATCCTAATAAAATAATTTGTGAAGCCCATTACATAAATAAACAGAGCAATGGATTAGATCCCGAGGTAGACTAATGTTTAACGTTGATACCACGGTGCCTTCTACATTAGGACAGTTAGAGAAGAAAAACGAGGTGATGTTGCCATGAAAAACATTGGAAACACACTCAAACTAAGTTACAACAAGACAGCCATGAGCCCCTTGAGTTGCGCCATTGCGAGTTTCAATAGGCTCTATGCACAGCAGCCATATATATATATATATATATATATATATATATATATATATATATATATTTTTTTTTATATTAACCACCTGAACTTTAGCCAAAAATAGATCTACAAGCTCACAACGCCTCACGGTGCGAGGCGTTGTGAGCTTGTAGATCGGCTATTTTCAGCAAAGAGCTTTGGTGTAGAGGGGAAAAGAGCAGACTGAGTATACTTTCAAGTGGTTAAATATCGGAAAACACTGAAATAAATACACTGATGATCGATCGTACTGTTAAACAATGAAACTATATGGAATCTACAAAAAGGTTGTGGGGGTCCCTGCTTCATCTCTTTCTCAACTAAGGGGTCCTTGGCCTGAAAACGTTGAAGACCCCTGCCCTATAGCTTAAACATAAAGCCAATATTTTGACACCAAGCCGCCCTCATCGTATCAATGACAGATTATGCAGCCGAAACAAAATGCACGCATTGAAGCCTCTGTTCATTTCACACACTGATTAGGTTAGGTTAGGAGGCAGGGGTGTCGCACCAAATTCTGGGCCCTGGGTACAAGGATTCACTAACATTTTGTGCTTTAACTATTGAAAAATAGCAGATATAGAAACTCACGCTGCGAGTTTGTAGAGCTGTTATTTTTGGAAAAATCGTGAAAATTTGTGCAAGCCTTTGAATATTTCAAATGCTTCTATGTCAGTGGTGCTCAGACCTTTTCACTTGAAGGACCCCCAAAATGATATGTATTTGGCCACGGACCCCATCTCAAAATATTTATTTCCAGGGACCCCCTGAAGCAAAATTTGAGTTGCAAATGTTGGCTTAAAAATCTTGAAAGATTTGCACACATTTTCACGACTTTTCAAAAATAGCAAATCTACAAGTGCCACGCTGCGAGCTTCTATATCTGTTAATATATAGTTAAAGTATAAAATAATTAAGGCCCCTCCACCTTGGGCCCTAGTAACTCAATCCCTCAGTCCCACTCCCCCCCCCCCCCCCCCCCCCCCCTGTGACGCCCCTGGGTTGAGGCTTAAATTTAGAATGACTTGAGATTAATGTCCAGGGGTTAGATGCGGGTTTAGGATTATGTAGGTTAGGGTCCACGGTTGAGGTCAGGAGCATTGTGATTAATGCAGAGGCTGTAATTAGTCATTACTGGGTGAATGTAAGGAGTGTTTATTTTTACTTTACACATTTATGCATCGCTGGCTGCTCATCATCGGGGGAACAAACATATGCCTCACACACACACACACACACACACACACACACTTCCTTTTCACAAGATTATATTATCCATGCCCGGTTGGCCGTTACGTCCCAGAAGTGTCTCTGCACTTGGACACACACACACACACACACACACACACACACACACACACACACACACACACACACACACACACACACACACACACACACACACACACACACACACACACACACACACACACACACACACACACACACACACACGCACACACACACACACACACACACACACACACACACACTGAAGGCAGAGGCAACCGTGCAAGGCATTGAACCAGCTGGGGACCCAAAGGGGCGCATCTCCTCATCCACTGATACACACACACACACACACACACACACACACACACACACACACACACACACACACACACACACACACACACACACACACACACACACACACACACACACACACACACACACACACACACACACACACACACACACACACACACACACACACACACACACACACACACACACACTGAAGGCAGAGGCAACCGTGCAAGGCATTGAACCAGCTGGGGACCCAAAGGGGCGCATCTCCTCATCCACTGATACACACACACACACACACACACACACACACACACACACACACACACACACACACACACACACACACACACACACACACACACACACACACACACACACACACACACACACACACACACACACCTTTGTGAGTGTGTGCATGTGTGGACAGATAGTCCCTGGGTCAGAGCTCTCAGACATAGTGGGAGCCATGGGAATTCCATTCACTGTGTAGCAATGACAACAGTAAGGATCTAACACTACTACTACTACTGCTATTAGTATTACTGCTGCTGCTAAGTAAGTTGTACTACTCCTACTATCACTGCTACTAATACTAGTAAGACGCCATCTGGCCAGTGAATGTGATGTATATCAGACCAGTTACCCATATATGGAGATCCATGTACTTCTTCTTACATGGAGATCCCTGTCTGAACCAGCCGCACAGATATGGGCTGTCTTCCTCCATATATGGGCATTCCCATGTTAGATATGGGCTTAATATTGATGACATCAGGGATCTCCATGTATGGGCATAAAAGGGATTCTGTTAGAGTGGTTCCCAGGACATCACAACATACAATATGTTATGCCCATACATGGAGATCCCTATCTGAACCAGCCACATAGATATGGGGCATCTCTTGGCCATCTGGCCAGTGAATAGATGACATCAGGGATCTTCATATATGGGCATAAAAGGGATTCTGCAGAATACCCATATATGGACTTTTACATAGGTGATGTCACCTGTGATGTCACAGTGATGTGTCAAGAGAACCAGCCCATAGACTGTAAAAATCTGTACATACATACACTCACGTATACGGCGTCTGCTGTCGGAAATAAAAATATGAATAGTGTCTGCCCTTGTGAACCTTTCAAAGTTGGCGTCTGCCCTGGCCACACGAATAGCCGCGGATCATAGATTATACTTATAGTATGCCCTCAAAAAAAGTCTAGAACACACCACTGCAAGTATACAACAGTGTTATGCGTCGTTGTGATCTTCTGGAGTTTTCTGGAAAAACAATATTTCATGAATATGTACTTTGTAATTTGTTCCTTTTGAATAGGTACATCTTTGACTAAGCAATTTTCCCTAGCAGGAGTATATACTTAGACTCATGTACTGGAGTTGAATACTGTGTCCACCACTGCATCTGACCTTACTACTGCTAGTGCAACGTTATATTAAATCTGGCATCCATATTTTGGGCATGTAATTATATAGCCAAAATGTTCAAAAAAAGCAGATCCACAAGCTCACTGTTAAGAGCTTACAGTAGATCGGCTATTTGACAAACAGGACGTGTTCTACTCGTTGCATTTCGCTGAGCCTTATCAAAGTAACATTTATGTTCCTTGTGACAGATAAATAAAGTTATCTTGTATCTTGAATCTTGGAGCTGTTGGCGTCCACTTCCTGTTTACTTCCTGTCTGGGCTAAAGCCGACAGCACACATGATGGATGGACAGGCTGCATTTAGAAATAGCCACACACAAGATTCCCACGCCGACGTCAACACTGTTTCTGGAAACCATGACCAAAAAAGAAAAAGTGCTATGCCCTACAGTATATTATACTAGTAAGACGCCTCAGGGCGACACGCAACGTTGGCCATCTAGCCAGTGATGTATATCGGACCAATTACCCATATATGGAGACCCCTGGTACCCATATATGGAGATCCATGTACTGTATATGGAGATATGCTGTGAGAGCCCAAACATGCTTACTCAGTTATTCGTTATGTGAAAGTCTATGATGTACTATGATGTTTATGACATCTGACATCATACCCTTTTATGCCCATACATGGAGATCCCTGTCTGTAGAACCACACAGATATGGGCAGTCTTGGCCATCTGTCTTGGCCATATATGGATTCTGTTGGTATGTGGCCGATGTGGCCTCCATATATGGGCATTCCCATATGAAGTCCTGTTAGAAAATATATTCATTTGACTGGTTCAGCAGCAAAAA
Organism: Nannobrachium achirus; assembly: GCF_963921795.1. NCBI lineage: Eukaryota > Metazoa > Chordata > Actinopteri > Myctophiformes > Myctophidae > Nannobrachium > Nannobrachium achirus. The sequence continues at coordinate 18,488,645 of NC_137825.1, read as the reverse complement.
CACACACAAAAAAAAAGAACAAACAACAACAACATATGACACCTTTACAAGTGTTTCCAGTTCAAATCTGCAGCTGAGCCAATCAAACAAAGCTATGGGAAAATTAACTGGAACACGAAACAGGTATGCCACCTTCTGAAAGCCTAGCCTGCCACTACACTAATGAGCACAAAGCCAAAGATCTTTAATTTAAGATGCCATTCCATGCCTGACACCTAATGGTACGCAAAGTGGGCACATCACCAACCGTCTTCACACAGGTCTCCTAAACCCACATGACAAAGATACAGGAAATCAAGTTGACCATGCAGTCTTGGTTACCATTGTCTTTGGCAGAGCCTATTCCCGTCTTCTGACTGGCGAACAGATGCTGCAATACCAGCACTGACCCACGAGGGGGTGGAAATACTTTCACTCTACCGGCTGTGATTCTCCTGTGATCACAACAGCAGAAAACACTAGAACTCTGAAAAACGAATGCAATAAAACTAAAGAAAGACAGGAAATAAAGATAAATATAAATGGAAGGAGAGAGAGAGAGAGGGGGGGGGGGGGAAGTATCTTTGTACTAACTTGTGTATTTACTCTAATACTGTATGTAGGCCTGTGTATGTACTGTATAGGGGTCTTCAACAGGGGGTCCGGGACCCCTAGGGGGTCCTCAGAGTTACTACACAACTACAGGGTGTCCTCCAAATCTTTGTGTGATAGAAACTTTATTTTTTCTACACTAACCACTTGAACCCTTGGAGTATCCTTATTCTGTGTGGAACATTAGCCAGGAATAGCCTATCTACAAGCTCACAACGCCTCGCAGCAAAGAGGTTTGGTGCAAAGAGAAAAGAAGAGCAGACTAAGTATTGACGATTCAAATAGTTCAATGTCTAAAAGTACACAATCCAACAACCTACATGATGATAGTATTGTCAAACAAGTCTAAGCTGTCTAAGAAATCTATTAACATTTTTAACCTGAAACACAATTGTATTTTATACAATACGTAGTGGGGGGTCCCTGCTTCATATCTCTCTCAGCTATAAGGGGTCCTTGGCCTGAAAACGTTGAAGACCCCTGGTATATAGCCCCATGAAGAGCAAGCATGTGTGTGTGCGTGCGTGCATGCTTGCATTCAATATTGGATTATATTTCCATATGTTTTGAAATAACAAAGAAACAGTTACGAAAATAGTCAACTAAACATCGATATTACATTATATAGAAATAATTAACATATATTAATGCAATCTCTCTTAATGCAATCTATCTCTGTCTCTATTACACACACACTACCTGAAAGTCGACCTCCCTATCCAAGTTTATCTAAGCTTGTGTGTGTATGTGCGATTGTGCGTGCTTGCATGCATGCATGTTAGTGTGAATTTGTGTTGCATCCCTCTCTCTCTCTCTCTCTCTCTCTCTCTCTCTCTCTCTCTCTCTCTCTCTCTCTCTCTCTCTGCAGGGAGATAACTGGGTTAATCATTAACGACCAGTGGCTCGTAAAGCTAACACCAGGACACTGAACCTTTGGAGTTTGATATGATGTGATCACACACAGCGCGCGCACACACACACACACACACACACACACACACACACACACACACACACACACACACACACACACACACACACACACACACACACACACACACACACACACACACACACACACACACACACACACACACAGACTGTGGCCCCTGCAGTGACACGTCAACACACACACACACACACACACACACACACACACACACACACACACACACACACACACACACACACACACACACACACACACACACACACACACACACACACACACACACACACACACACCTCTCTCACACAGACACAGGAGGCCTCAGAATGACACAGTACTGATCGGAGTGAGGTGATCTCTGAAATTGCTCAGGTAGGATTTAAATACTTTTCCTGTTTGTGACAGCGTGTTTTACTGGAGCTGCAGGTTATCGTGCAGCACTGTACTTCATACAGAGATTAAAGACACTATAGACTACTTTATAGAGAGATGAAACAAGATATATTTGCTGTCGGGCAGAAAAAAATAACTTTTTTCGTTGTAAATGAATGCTAGCTACTTCATCATTCAAGAGTGAAAAGTCTACAGGCTCACAAAAGCGTTGTTACTGTAGCTTGTAGAGCTGATATTTACAATGGTTTTACATATTTGTAAAATAATTTAAAAAGGAACGGACATAATAGGTTTCCGCACGATATTTTATACAGAGCTGAAACAGAGCCAGTACACTTTATACAGAGAACTGAAACATAGATTGTATTTCATTCAGTGCTGAAACAGAGCCTGCTTTGATAGAGTGCTATCTGTAGTGGTTCTCAAACATTTGCATGTCAAGGACCCCCAGTTTGCCATGCAATAGTCCACCACGGACCCCCATAACTCTGAGACTGTGCAAACGGGACGAAATGGACCCCGCGAGGTTCCATTTGAACACACTCTCTGAGTTACAGAAGTGGAAGAGTTCATTTGGTTTTGAACTATAAATAATTTAGCTTGGTTGGATCCCCTGGAACCCCCTCCCCAAGGGTGGTTGAGAACCCCTTTTGTACTGAACTGTCATCGTGAAGCTGACATGTCTAGAGATGCGAGAGCAGTGTAATGTAAGTGGACAATTTACAATTGAGGCATTCAGACCTTTTCAGGCCGCAACCCCCAAAATGATCATATTTTAACTGGGCGACCGCCCACCGTGACGAGCACAATAGTTGAGGTATTACATTTTGTATAACACGGTTCTATTGTGAAAATAGCAGATCTACGCGAGGTGTTGTGAGCATGTAGAACGGCTTTTTTCACAATTTCTGCCTCTAATATTTGACATTTTGGCCAGTGTTTAATTTGTCATTTTAGAGGTATTAAAAGTCCTTAAATTGTCATTTTAGAGATGTTTATATACCCTCTCTGCACTTAAGCTTTATGTTGGTTTGTTTACTGTTGAGTGAGAAAACAATCTGGGGAGCCTCCAAAATAAAATTCGGACCCCCTTGGGGTTCCCGACCCACAGGTTGAGAACCACTGGAAGACACTCCCGAGCGACTTACAATAATGTAAACATAAAATGGCACTATAGTGCCTCAGTAAACTACTGTATAGGTTGAGGTTCACAGGTAAACCAAAAACTTCTCTACTAGGGGTGTAACGATATAGTAACTGAATCGAAAAATCTATTTTATTTTGCAATGATCTACTATATTGATGTATTGCTACTCTTGGTCTATCGATAAATGTGTGTAATCTCTGTGTTCAGGTCAAGGAGCAGGTTTGTCCATATGTGTTGAAATATAATGTCCATTTATTTGCTAGAGAATCACAGTGTTTACCTAATTATATCCATAATAATAGATTTCCCCCTTAAAAACATGCACTATTGACACGTTTCATTTCTTTGCATTTCATGACACGATTACATTTCTTTGCTAAATGGTTACTATATCATTGAATCGAATCGTATCGTATCGCCATGAACCAATATCGTCCATGTATTGTATCGTCAACCATGTTGAAGGTTTCTCAGCAGGGGTGGTGCAACCATTCTGATAACATTGGGGGGCTCTAGAAGTAATATCTTTGAAAGGGGGGGGCACTGAGGTGCTGTTTCTGTTTCTTCTTATCATTCATTTGTTTGTGAGCCAGTTTATTTCAGTGCAGTTTCTGCATTTCAGCTTTTAGACTTCCTGTCATTATCTAAAAACTGCAGTCAAGTTAACTGAATCCATGACCATTGGTATTTGGTTGTGCATGTAATGGGGTAATGATTGTAGATAGCAGTAAATAGCTGTGTTGAATGCATGGATGTACAGTATCCTGTAGTTGAATGGACTTTTGTACTGTTGGAAGCACGTCTGGGACATTTATTGCGACCTTAGGTCGCAGATTAGTATGAACAGTCACATCTTGTCCGTATCTCTGTCTGCATAACGCCTGACACTGTGGTTCTGTGGGTTTGTCGCTCTGACATCATGCTCTGACGTCACTGTGATGTGACGGGAACCATTCTTAACAGAATGGGTTTGCCGCTCTGACATCGCGCTCTGGCTTCACTGTGATGTCACACTAACAGAATCCCTTTTATGCCCATATGGAGTTCCCTAATGTCATCAATATTAAGCCCATATCTAACAGGACTTCATATGGGAATGCCCATATATGTCGGCCACATACCACAGCTGGTTCTACAGACAGGGATCTCCATGTATGGTCATAAAAGGGTATAATGTCAGATGTCATAGACATAGGACTTTCACATAACGAATAACTGAGTAAGCATGTTTGGGCTCTCACAGCATATCTCCCTCCATATACAGTCCATGGCCTCCATATATGGGTACCAGGGGTCTCCGTGTATGGGTAACTGGTCCGATATACATCACTGGCCAGATGGCCAAGAAGGTCGCATGTCACCCTGAGGCGTCTTACTAGTATAATGTAATTTGGTAGGTCACCAATTTCCCCATAACAGTGGTATAATCAGTTTTCAGTCTGCACTGCAGCCAACATTTTGGAAACATTTTCCTTCTGTTCTTTATTCAGCAGCCACAAGGTTGCTCATCCATACTATCATTATCCATGTCAGTGTAGTAATATCCTAGTAGTAATAGTTAGTTAATAGTTTGTTCATAAATGCAATGGACTCAGCTGGTCTGTGTACAGAAATTGTGAGCTTGTAGATCGGCTATTTTCGAATGGACGAAAGGTACAGTATATAGGGCTGAAGTGGTTAATGTAGGTTTTGTAATAATAATCAATCTAATATTTATTTGTTTTCAAATAAATGTAGTGGAGTAAAAGTATAATATTTAGATCCAAGATGTAGTGGTGTAGAAGTTGGAAATTGGCAATACTCGAGTAAAGTACAAATACCTCAAAATTCTACTTTTAAGTACAGTACTTGAGTAAATTACTTTCCACAAGTGTTGAGTAGGGCTGTCACGATTATGACATTTTACATGACGATTAATTGTCGCTCAAATAATTGCGATTAACGATTTAATTGTGTTTTTTGTCTTTGACAATTACATTTCTGTTTGGCTTTTAGGCTTTTAAGTTGCACATGGTAGATATGACACATAACCTAAATATACAAAGAAATTACTGACATATTTGACAACTTTATACTTAAAAAAGAACATTAATAGTGGAAATAGCCGATCTACAAGCTGACGCGTTGTGAGCTTGTAGATCTGCTATTTCCACTATTTTTGACTTTTTTTTTTAAATATATGAAAATGTTTCAACATGGAAACGGTTATTACGTGAAAAATAATCGCGATTATGTCAAATAATCGCGATTATGTCAAATAATTGCGATTAGACGATTATGTTATAACTAGCCCTTACCCGTTCAAAGATATGAGCTCCAAAATGATGTGCAGTGTGTGGGTTATGGGGTGCACACAGTATATGAGGGATGGAAAGTAACTTTAACTGGTGCTTGCATGATGTAGGAGCATCAATGTAAGAAACCCGTTTCGTTTAATGGCTACAGAGATACTGTCCCCCCCCCCCCCCCCCCCCCCAGCCCGCCCGCCCACCCGCCTGCACACACACCCGCCTGCCTGCACACACACACACACACACACACACACACACACACACACAGAGCTGGTTAAACATTTTGCCTCATGCTAGATGCAGAATAGATGTGCCTCATGCTAGATGCAGAATAGATAGTAGATACACCATAAAAATGCTAATATACAGCATATGATTTGTGAAAGTGACAAACGGGCTTCACAGTTATGTCAGGTGTGTTCATATGCTAATGGTGATGCGATTTCAGATCAATTGCTCCAGCCACTGAGGAGAAACGCTGTTTCAGACAGACAGACAGACAGACAGACACTCACTCACTCACTCAGACATTCGCAAAATTATAGTATAGATTGTGACAGCCCTAGTGTTGAGCACTCGTAATGCTCCTCTGTACTTTGGCTCTGGACTGAACCAAACAACAATGTTTCTTGTTTGTGCAGAGGGACCTGAATATTGGATAGGGGGCTGTTGGCCCCAAGACTGGCTCTCAACCTTGGGACTGAGTTACTAGGGCCCAAGGTGGAGGGGTCTTAATTATTTAGCTATCAATGAATAGCAGATATACAAGCTCACAGCGCAGTACCGAGTGCCGTGCTGCAAGCTTGTAGATCTGCTATTTTTTAAAAGTCGTGAAAATGTGTGCAAATCTTGGAATATATGTATTTTTAAGCGAACATTTGTAACTCAAATTTTGCTTCAGGGGGGTCCCTGGAACTAAATATTTTGAGATGGGGGGTCCGTGGCCAAATACATATCATTTTGGGGGTCCTTCACATGAAAAGGTTTGAGCACCACTGACATAGAAACGTAGGTTTTTCAAAAAACCTTATAGAAGGATTTGAAATATTCAAAGGCTTGCACACATTTTCACGATTTTTCAAAAATAGCAGATCTACAAGCTCGCAGCTGCTTTGAGCAAAATAATGCGTAATAATGCGTTCCCGGTCTAAATGGGTTCCCCTCCCCGTATGAAGAACATTCAGGGGGGCCCACACAGTGAATCCTTGCACCCATGCAGGGCCCAGAATGTGGTGCGACACCCCTGAGGAGATGTCACAAACTGAATGATTACCTGACACATCCCTTATTCTCTTTGGAATGAATGAGCTGCCTCTGTATGTCAGGCAGTCTCAAGCTAAACTGTCCTTTAAAACATATTTATTTTGGAAAAGCTAGAGGCTAGTGATGCACTTTAAATTTGAGTTTTTATGTTTGATATTTGTTTATTTTGTTAGGGGTTTTAGGTGTGTTTTGTGGTGGTTTTGTATCTTGAGAGTTCATGTGACGTGCTGCGTGTGCTTCTGTGCTATGTAATTTCATTGAACTATTTTTTTATTTCTATTTATGCAGGACCACATTGGAAATAGGTGTTTCATTACGCTTTCATGTGTATATCTTGGGTTTACGTTACATTGTGATTGTGATTACTTCTTTTACCAAAATCAAACAAATCAAATCAAATTATTCATACCGGTACATGACTGTGAAAAATGTTGCAAAGCGAGAGAGAGGGACCAGACAACAAAATGAATACAAGGGCTGTTAAATGAGTCTGAATATGTTCAGGAGAAAGGAGATTGATATAACTTCTAGAGACCTAGTCTGAGACAGCTAACTACCTTAGCAAGTCAAATACAGCATTTGAGTTAGCGAGATGGGAGCGTTCTCTGTTCTCTGAGTCAATGTGCACATACTCCCATACAATCATCATACATAGACTGAATGTAAACAGCCCTGTTCTTTGGTGCACTGGTTCCAGTTAACTCCAGTGACATCCTGGCATTGGAAAACAGGCTGAACTGAGTGACCCAGTTATCTCAGGTCTTATTTACACTGGCACGACAAGAGTTATTTTTTTTTTACCAGGACAAGAACAGTGGTTTCCATTGCTGCCATGACAGGAGACCCACATTTCAACTGGTTTTCTGAAGCTTAATTTATATTCATTCAAGCTAACAACACATTTACATTCTCGGCACGTTGCTATATGGTACTGTACTGTATGTATTGTTAGCTTGTACATCAGTTCTTGTCAAAGGGCACTCGTACTACAGTGTATAAATTATGCTATATTAAAGACAGACATACTCTACTAGCTAGTTACTCCAATTATCCCTCTCTTTCTCTCCAATTCAATTAAATTCAATTAAATTAAAAGACTTTATTGGCAAGGAAAACAACTAGACAACCGAGAAAACTAAGAAATGTACAATTTAAACAGGCCTGCTGGAAAAGGATATCAAGTAGCCTATAAACAGAGCTGTAATCTTTGGGACACACATACAGACGGACACCGTTTTGTCTTCGGGTGAAAAACCTAAAGGCTCATTCCCAAAGGACGTGATAAAAGATAATTATGACTTATGGGCTTTTTCTCTTAGAAACACACACACACACACACACACACACACACACACACACACACACACACACACACACACACACACACACACACACACACACACACACACACACACACACACACACACACACACACACACACACACACACACACACACACACACACACACAGTGTTTGTTTACCTGGATGTGTGTACTGTGTTCAGATATCACATGCACAGTCTCCTCCGGTGTACTTTGGTCTGACAGACCAGACACATGAAGACCATCTGTCTCTCACATTAGAAAAACACTCTCAGCCTTATTGATCAAATCATGCACAGACCTACAGTACATGTATGTACAGTATACTGTACCACTATCGGCTGATTAATGTCAGTCATTTCACATGCATGTGCGTTTATTGAAACAGCATCTCTGTCATTTCAGATGTTAGCTTTTTCGATGAATTGAGTAGAAAGGACGCCCAATGGAAACAAGGCATGGGCTTTCTTGGGTTTGAAATACTATTAGTAGACCATGTATTGTACTGTACCTTACTGTGATTGTAGGCTAGTTGCAAACTGTTAATAAAGTGTTCAATTAAATCAATCAATCAATCAATCAAAGTTGACATATCAGATACAGTATATTATCAACATAGTTAAGTGACTCTGGGCTTGTTTTCCCCTGAAGTCGCTTGTAAATATTGGAAGTAGCAGGTTGCGTTTTCTTGGGCTTGTTTCTAATGTGCAGTTGTTTAGTGCGGCTTGCTTCAGTTTAACCACTTTAACCCTACATTATATACATTGGCTAATTAAAGCTATAATCTTGTATGGGGGTCACTGGCACAACATATTTTCAGATGGGAGTCTGTGGCCAGATACATATTAATTTAGGGGTCCTTGACATGAAAAGGTTTGAGATCCACTGCTCTAAAACAACCTTAGACAATTACCTGCCCATGTTGTTATTTTGGGCTTGTTTTCATAGACCTGGTTGCTTGTTTCTCTCGCAAGTGACACTATCACTCCAACACAACACAGAGCAATAGGCCTATGTTTAATACACACTCTCAACAACAAACCTTTTTATGTTAAAATGACAAAAAGCACTGCTGTAGCACAAATAGCAATAGCAAGTTCCTCGTAATTTACCATCACCACTACTGTAAACTAGTGGGAAATAATGAGTTTACAATTCTAACACAATTAAACATGAAGAGAGACTGAAAACGTGTCTGTTAGCTGCAATCATTTATAATGATGACAACAAAATCTTGAATGTTCAGAGTGTGTAGCTTTAATAATAATAAAATATCTATATATAGTTTAAGTCAGTGTCTTCTTTTCCATTACTTGTTTCCCCTAATTGTGTTAAATTTGCCTCATTTGTTTATCTAGTTTTACATACAGTACATACATACTGTCTGTAGCTAGTTATTTAGCATTGACTCACATTGTAACTAAAAGGATCTCATGTTGTTCTGTCAAAGCTCAATGCATGGTCTGGTCTCATTGAATTATAATGGTGCCGCTGTTATCTTGGCCCTAACGTAGTCTGTGCTATTGATTCCCAGTTGAGAGTTCATGATTGTAATTATGCTAATATAACGCCGCCTCTATCTCATTGACGTTTAATGGAAACGCTAATAATAGCGTCCGCAACACATTGACACAATGGAGTAGTATTCAATGTGGTACAGTATTTACACAGCTAGCCTACACTCATAATAAAGTCCTTGGTGTTCATTTAAAGGTGTTGTAAGTGATATATGTTTTGGTTAGAACAACATTTTTTGTTATCCACGCTATGTTTGTTCAAGAGGTATCTCCAGCTGTAAACAGAAAATACCTTTTGAGGTGGGTCACCAATTTCATCCAATCATGAAAGAGAACACATTCAATCATCTTAGATCAGGGGTTCCCAAACCTTTTTGTCTCAGGGCACCCCATTTTTAATCCGAGGCACCCCTACATTATAATTTTCACTCCCAGCACCTTATATTTATAGCATATCGTCGTTGTCGGGTGGAAACCTTGTATGTCCAAAACCGTTCATTTTGTATTTATCATCTATAAAATGTACTAAACTAGTGAAAACAGCAGATCTACAAGCAAACAACGCCTCATAGATCGGCTGTTTTCACTAGTTTTGTGCGACAGTCTTGTATGATGAAGCAGGCTTTGCTTTACCAAAAGACATACACATTTGAAACTTGGAGATATGAGGTGTCTGCCCGACAGTGACGATATTTTAGTGATTATGTTGCGAGGAAAACGTTGAGATAATAGCCATTTTGGTTAGAACTGACTGAAAATAACTTTGTACTTCAAATTTAAGTGTCCAAATAAATTCCAAATATTATCAAATTATCTCGCGGCACCCCTGGACTGCCGTCACGGCACCCCAGGGTGCCCCGTCACCCACTTTGAAAACCCGTCTTAGATTGTTCCAGTTCCGATTTTTTCTGCTCATCATTGTTTTGTTACATCACTTCCAATTCCATGTGCTTTATCATGAATCCGGTATGTGTTATCCTGACCTGGACATTTATTTTCTGTTTACTAAAGAGAGATGCCTGGCCCCTGCTCTGAACAAACACTGTGCAGCAATGTTTTCTATGGGAATATAGACCTATTTAACTCTTATTTTTAAAACTTACACTCCTTCAACTCTGAAGAGTACAAATGGAACCAAATCGCTCCGCGAAGGTTCCATTCAGTTGACACTAGGGATAACAGTAACTGTAGCCTACACACAACTCTCCCACACAAACACTTGCATGAATTATTGACAGACTAGCCTAGACTAGACCAGTGGTTCTCAAACCATTTGGCTTCAGTACCCCCTTTTCCTGACTCCCTTCACAAATAAACTCCCTTAAAAAATAGCAGATTATAAATCTGCTATTTTTGCTTCTTTTGGAATTTGAATCCTGAAAAGTAGACGTTTTGGACATGGTGGTACCATGAGAACTGGTGTACTTTTGAATGGGCCGCCACTCGTTTTCAAGCCATGTTTTAACCACTTGAACCCCAGCTTATTCTGGGGAGGATCATTCTGCAAAAATAGCAGATCTACAAGCTCAAAACGTGGCCATTTTTGGCAAAGACATTTGGTGTAATGTAGACGGAGAAAAAAGAACAGTTTTAAGTAACTCAGGGCCGTTTCATAGCACTCGATAAAACTCTTCACCCCACATGGAAATTCCATGAATGAAGTAGTGGTTCGTGCTGTGAGTGAGCAGCAGATCAAAGGCCTTTAGACCTTTGTATCTGTCCATGTGATTCAGTAATGCTGCGGTTGGGAAACAGGCCATGCCTACATACAGTCAGCAGATAGGAGGACCAGGGGGAGCGTTGTTCAGTACGAGGGTCCAACAGATACCGAAAGGGATTTTTGAGGCCCCATGCTGATAGGTTTAAACTAGATATTCAAGCCAGCAGACTATATCTCTTCTTCCACAATCTTTGAACGCTATTGCTACATAGAGTCTGTATTTCTACCCGGTCAAAGTTGAGAACAGGAAGCCGCTATCTGCCTTTCAGACCAGGAAGGGTACCACGACACAATTACTGTTCAAGAAAATGTATTTTAAAGGTTTTTCTTTCCGTAATCTTGGTGTTTACATCTTTGTTCAGCGTTTCCATGTATTAGCCAACACGTCTGTCAAGAGATAGACTAGGTTTACACAGGAGATGCTGATGGCTGAAGTCTGGTGCAAATATTAAATATCTTCAATTTGGATGATTTTCATGCAAAAAAGAAAAAACAAATAAATATCCAACAACTGGGATGGATGTATAGTAAGGGAGAGTGGGGTAAACTGAGACACCAGGTAAACTGAGACACCTCCTATATCTAGGCAATGGAATACATGTGTGGTCATGTGACCATTATATTTTCAAGCTCCTTGAATTCCCCCCTTGCCACGAAGGAGAGGAACTGATAGTGCTGTGGAAAACATATGTTTTTTGCATGTAAAAGTACATTTTCTTGCTCAAATCACTTTACCACCTTGATTTCTATGGTCTATCTCAGTTTAACCCGGTGCTGGGGTAAAGTGAGACACAAAGACCACTTTTTTTTAAAAAAACAATCATATTTTCACTGCCTTTTGTCTTGAATACATTCTGATAACTTCCATTGTTAGGAAACATCCCAAATTACTTGGAAATGTGTACATTTTTACTGATATATCTTTTAGTTCGCCTAGAGGGGAGCAAATGTAAAAAGTGTCTCAGTCAGTTTCCCCCACTCTCCCTAGTAGTGTCTGCCTATGACTTCTCATCACGGTGAAAAGGTGTGAAATGTTTTAGAATGTTCTAGAACAGTGGTTCTGAACCTTCAGGCAGCGACCCCCAAAATAATAAATTGTATTTGAAGTTTGAACTCCCATCCTGAAAAACACTTTCTATTGTAGGAGTTGTGGCATGCCATTTTTACATGGATGTAATTCTGAGGTAAAAGTTATTCACAGGGGTGCCCTGAGCCAAGAAGGTTTGAGAACCACTTCTGTAGCTATGTTACATTTCTATGAGAGAACACTGTGTGTGAAGTGACACTGATAATGATACATTAGATTGAGAGAGAGAGAGAGAGGGGAATGATTAGATATGAAGAGAGGAGAGACAGAAAGAAAGACAGATGAAGAGAGAGAGATGGTGCGAGGAAAACTGAGGGTTTGATTAATGAAGCCATAGAGACAGATGGGATTAGAGAATGATGCGCCTTGATAATAATAGTGTGTGTGTGTGTGTGTGTGTGTGTGTGTGTGTGTGTGTGTGTGTGTGTGTGTGTGTGTGTGTGTGTGTGTGTGTGTGTGTGTGTGTGTGTGTGTGTGTGTGTGCGTTAGAGGATGACATTTTATTCCCGTTCCCGTGGGTCCCGTGGGTCCCGCGGGATTCCCGTGGGACAGGAGTCAAATTTGTATTAATGCCAGGATCGGGACGGGACAGGATTGAAAATCAACAGGAGTGGGCAGGAGCGGGAATCATCCCAGACCAGTTCATCAAATCGCAGAAATAAATTGCACAGGAAAGTGAGGTCTTTGAACTGCGAACATTATAAGATTATACATTATATAATAATAAACATGATATCAAATATAATATGGATCAAAATAGAAAAACATCTGCGCGATTTTATTTTTTTATATTTTTTTCGGGAGCGGGATGTGAACGGGAGTGATTTTGACCAGGAGCGGGATGGGACCAGGAGTCATTTTACAGGAGTGGGACAGGATGGGATTTTTTTCCCCACTCTAGCCCAGGATTGGGATGGGACAGGATTTTTTCTGCGGGAGTGGGACGGGACAGGAGTGAAAATTCATCAAAATGTCATCCTCTGTACTGTGCGTGCGCGTGCGTGTGCGTGTGTGTGTGTGTGCTGCCGTGCGTGTGTGTGTGGATAGAAAACCAGCTATAGCGTTCTGGTACGATCGAAAATCTGTCTTAGCACATTTCCCAAACTATTCCATCTGTATTATAACACAACACTCATATAGCAAGTCAGAAGGTCCGTCCTTCCGTCCATCCGTCGGCATAATTCAGTTCTGCACTTCACACTTTCGAGAGGATCGGAGAGGAGAGGAGAGGAGAGGAGAGGAGAGGAGAGGAGAGGAGAGGAGAGGAGAGGAAAGGATAGGAGAGGAGAGGCGGAGAGGAAAGGAAAGGAAAGGAAAGGAAAGGAGAGGAGATATTGAAATAAGGGAAGAAATATATGGAGAGATGGAGATATAGAGAAGAGACGGGGAGAATGAGAAGGGAAGATGGATGGAGCAGAGATGAAAGATCTGTTCACTCAGAGAACAATCACACAGAGACTGTGTTGTGTATGTTATTACAGTATGTTTGGACTGTGTGCGTGCGTTTTGTGTATACGTTTATTGCGGGCACTGGTGTTTTGTAATTATATTGCATGTGTGTGTGTGTGCATGTGTTTATAAGTGTATTGTATGCGTGTGTGTGTGTGTGTGTGTGTGTGTGTGTGTGTGTGTGTGTGTGTGTGTGTGTGTGTGTGTGTGTGTGTGTGTGTGTGTGTGCATGTATGTACTGCATATAGCATGCAGGCAGTGTCTTCATGAATCATGTTAATCTGAGGAGCCCATCAAGAACGAGAAGCTGCATAAATAGAACCGTGCCAGCGTTGGCTCCTCCATCAGAGGCTGTGCATGACATGCATGTTGAAGATGAGTGGATTAGGGATGGGACGATATGAAAATGTCATATCACGATTATTGTGACAAAATATATCACGATTTACGTTATTATCACGATACTCAAAGTTCATTATCCTGGGGCGAAACATTTGCCAAAAAATAGCAGATCTACAAGCTCACAACGCGTCACAACGTAGCTTGTAGATCGGCTATTTTTTGGCCAAGACATTTGATAGAGAGTGAAAAAAAAGACTTTATCAAGTAGGTATAGTATATTGTAAGTACCTTTTACCAATTATAGAGGGTTTAAGTGGTACCGGATATGCAGCTCGGCAAATAAAAGGTGAATTGATCCCAGTGCATGATGGAGGACGATATCATATCACGATACAATTTATCTCCACGATACAATTATCGCAAGTGTTTTTTTATCACGATAAACGATAATATCGCGCATCGTCCCATCCCTAGAGTGGATATCATCTTAACCTTGCTTTGACCTTAACCTCTCGCGCCAAGTCTCTCTCTCTCTCTCTCTCTCTCTCTCTCTCTCTCTCTCTCTCTCTCTCTCTCTCTCTCTCGTTTTCATTATCCAACCAAACATCAAGGACGATGATACACGAAAGAAGATTATCTACATCTCTCCCTATCTCACTTCTTCAAGTCTCTTCCTCTGTCACACTATATTTCGTTCTCTCTCTCCATCTATTATTTACTCTTCTTTGCTTTTATCTTGACCGACAGTAGCTCTCTCTCTCTCTCGTTCTCTCCATCTTTCTGTAATCCTCCACGCTCATCCCTTCTCTATTATTCTTCCACA